>NC_134487.1:99239322-99542921 GCF_040206685.1 Ascaphus truei | reverse complement strand
TGACACTGACTGGGGGTGGGGGTGACTGACACTGACTGGGGGTGGGGGGTGACTGACACTGACTGGGGGTGGGCGGTGACTGACACTGACTGGGGGTGGGGGGTGACTGACACTGACTGGGGGTGGGGGTGACTGACACTGACTGGGGGTGGGGGGGGTGACTGACACTGACTGGGGGGGTGACTGACTGGGGGGTTACTGACTGGGGGGGGGGGTTACTGACTGGGGGGGTACCTCTGGTGTCACACACATACACATACTCCCATACACACATACATTCATTCACACACACACATTCTCCCACACACACACACATACACATTCTCACACACACACAGGGGAGGAAAGGCCGCGACCAGCACCACGCTCCTCCCCCACCCACCCGCGCCCATCTCCCGCTCGTGTGGGGGGCAGGCCGACATCCCCCCCCCCAATCATCAGGGTGGGTGGGAGGCACGTGGTGAGGTATCCCCCACTGGGCACCCCAGGTGACAGTCAGCCCCGCCGTGGCCGCCACTGCCCTGCTCCCCTCGCCGGCATGTCACAGTGCACGGCCAAGCTGCAGGCTGCTTCTTCCCCCCCAGCCCGCGGCGGCATAAAGCTCGTGGGGGGGGGGGGGCCAGGCCGACATCCCCCCACCTCATGCGGCGGCTGCGCCATCATGAAGGTAGCTGGCGCATGGGACGCACGTGGTGAGGGCCGAGCCCCCCCCCCCCCCCCGCAAGCCAACCGGGCTGCAACAGCGGGGACCTCCCGCCCCGGACATCGATCGGTGGATCGAGGGGAAGGGAACAGGAGGAGGGGAAGGGGACAGGAGCAGGAGGAGGGGACAGGAGCAGGGGACAGGAGGGGAAGGGGACAGGAGCAGCGGACAGGAGAGCTGCCGCGGTGGGGAGTAGGGAGCCATGTGGGGACCAGGGGGATCGCAGGGAAGGAGCAGAGGGGCCGCAGCATGGAGAGTACTTACCCTCCAACAGATCTCCATGCAGAAAGAATGGCCGCTCATTGGGGGCGGGCTCATATAGAGCCTGGCCGCGCGCCCACAAAGCCTGGGAGTGCGCGCCAATCAGGAGTCAGGTAGGGGGAGTTTTTTTTTTTTTTTTAGCGCGAGCAGGGAAATTTCAGCGCGAACGGGGGAATTTAAAAAAAAAACCACGTGCTGCTTGGGCCAATATTTACACGCCCGGGGGTTAAATCCACCCGCCCCGGGCGAGTAAATGTATAGGATTGTCGAACACTGTATATATATATATATATATATATATATTGTGGCAGGACGGCCTCGCGGCAGGGTCAGTAAGACGCTAGACACGGTGGGAAATGTTCAACTATAGTGGTTTATTAGCCACATCCAAAATAAAGTACGGGTGCACTGTCCCTTTAAGAAACTACTTTCTTGAAAATTAAAGCCTAGTCCCATTAGGGACACTAACTCACTTCTTGAGCCCTTACTAACAGGACAGCCAGCTAATCTGGTCATGCCCAAAACATGCTATACAAAGGATAACGATACGTATAAGAATAAAGTCTTATCTGTTTTGCTGCTCCAGTAGCAAACAGGAACACGGTTCCGGGGAGCAGGCTATGTCCAGCCTCGCAGCGATCTTGATCTTTATTCTGGGTTGGGGTCCCAGCTGGTCCCAGCAGCCTAGCTCCTCGCAGGACTGGGGGACCAGAGCAACAGCAACGGCTTCCCAGCCGGGAGAGTTCTCTCCACCTTCCTGTGGAAAAACAAGCTCTCTGTGTGTGTGTCACTTCCTGCTTTTAAACCTGCAGTCTCTCAGGCCTCCTGCTTAATTAGGCTGCAGGTGTGCTTCTTTCTGTCTGAGGAGATTAACACTCTGTTAATTGGCTGCAGCGTCTCTCCATCCACTATTTCAGCCTACTGAGTTAGTGACTCTGTCACAATATATATATTGTGACAGAGTCACTAACTCAGTATATATATATATATATATATATATATATATATATATATATATATATATATATATATATATATATATATGTAGCCCTGGTAAGAAATGGGGCTATAGATCTATCCTCCTCCTGGTATAATCCCTGGTAAGGGCAGGTTGCCAGCAGTTATCATGGGTTTCCCCCACTTCAAGCAATGCCCTGAGTGGTGGAGGTAGGTCACCTGACCCAGTGTCAAAGCAAGAGACCCAGTGGCGGTGTCTGCTGAGATCATAAAAAAGCAGTGCATTTTCTATTTAGTGTGTGTTCTGTCAGTTGATAGTAGTGATAGTGAGTTAGGAGGAGAGGAGTGATCAGCTCATGAGTAGAGCTGATCTAGCTACAGTTAGAGAGGTGGAACCAAATACCTCTCACCCTGCTTAGGGAGTGAGGGAAGAGCTAGCCCCACTCTGGATGCCTTTGGTCCAGAGTGGCTGCAGGGACATCACTAGGGAGAACAGTTAGTGGACTGTGCATCAACTGTACCTGTCGGCTGCTGCTGCTGCTGCTGCTGCTGCCCAAGAGAATAAAGAGACTGCTGCTTTTAAAGATAATCCTTGTGTGAGACTGGAATCTCTCATCCCTGTGGGGAAACTCTGTGGTAAGGATTCCACCCCGCATTCCTGAGGCTTACTATAGATGGAGACGCTGCACCATTGAACCAGAACGAAGGCATCCACCCCAGTAACCTGTTCCTGTTAACCCCATGTCATTGCGGGAAACTCAGGCCCTCCTGTTGCCAGCAGGTATGCACCACACAGAGACACCTAGCCAGACCCCGGAACACCTTATGGGACCCAATCTGAGATTAAGGGAGGGAAGATGGGCTAGATTTATATATATATATAAATAGTATATACACACGTATAAATAAATGAAATTATATATATTTATATATTTACACATATATATAAATATTATATAAAAGTATATACAGTAATATTTATTTAAAACCCTAGCTCTGACTTACAAAGTTCTCAACGACACTGCCCCCTTACATCTCAGCTCTCATCCTGTCCAGAATTATATCCCTAATCACCCCCTACATTCTGTCCATGCGATCAAAATTTCCTCCTGCCTTATCACCTCCTCTCACTCCATCCTACAAGACTTCTCTTGTGTTGCACCCTCTCCCTGGAATTCCCTACCACATACTGTACCATCAGACTCTCCCCCAGTATTCAGACATTGAAAAACTCCTGGAAAACTCACCTTTTCAAGGAAGCCTATCTTGCAAACCTCTAACATCCAACTCTCCCCTTAAATCCCATTGGGAAAAGCTGTATGACTGGACCAATCTCCATGCTATGTAACACGCTCTAACATAGGGTGGCCTTATTTTTCCCGGGACAAACCGGGCCAAATTTCACGCATGTGTGAACGGAAAGTGCCCATTGCGCATCAGCAGCTGGTACTTCCTGGCACTTGCACATGCGCGATCGGCACTTTCCAGCCATGTATGCTCGATCGGCAGTTGCCAGACGCCCATTGCACATGCGCAATCAGCATCATTCGAGCATGCGTGCCCAGCAAACGATAAAAAAGGGAAAACATTTTTTAAAGTCGGGACCCAGAACAAACAGCCAAAAAACAGGACAGTCCTGCTAAACTCGGATGTCAGGTCACCCTACACTAACATCCCCACCCTCAAAGCTTAATGGTAAAAGCTGTAGGGCTGGACCATACTTAATTGTCAAATGCTTTTTGTTTCAACATTGTCCCTCATTCCCTCTAGATTGTAAGTTCTCGCCAACAGGGCCCTCATTACCTTCTTTATCTGTTTGTACATGTTTGTCATTATTTGTGTTTGTATGTTTATATAATGATGAAATCTGTGTACCACATTGTACCGCGCTGCAGAATACAGCGGCGGCCGCTTTCATTCTCCTGCGGCCGCCACCGCAATGTGCGGGGAGACGCGGCTGACTTTTTTTTTCTCCGACGCGTGCCGCGCGTCACTGGTGCGCAGTCACGCGTGCCAGGGTTCCCCGAAGGTGGTTGAAGGGGTGGCGGGGTAAGGGGGGGATGCGTGTATGCGGCCCCCGGACCCGGAGAAGCAGAGGCGGAGCAGCCAGGGGGTCGCGAGGGGAGGGGAAGGATGCGGGGAAGATGCGGCTGGCGCACGGCCAAGTTCGGCGCCAGCCGATATATGCCACGGGAAGACACGGGTAAATGTTAGACTGCAGCTGGCCGCAGCAGTATGTCGGTGCTTTGCCAAAAAATAATAATATAAATATATTTGTATGTATATAAGTGTCAAAAGGAGTGCTAGTGGGCGTGGCTAAATGTATACACCAAAAAACAAACAAAGATGCCCAAAGCTACTTCCAAAGTGCCAAAAATACACAGTGCAATACCTATATATTCTCTTGAAAAAGGGTAATTTAGTTTAACCCTTTGGCCAAAGCGTCTTAAACCTGCTGCCACTTCAAGGCATGACCGTTAGCAGGAAGTTCGCAGAAGTTCATCTCTCCTGGACCCTCACAGGTATCCAGCACCACACGTATCTGTAGCCTAGGCAAAATCTCCCAGAGGGAGGTCGGGGGGGGTGGAGTGGGAGCAGTACTACACAAGTCAACTGGATTTTTTTTTTTGTTATAACAAAGCAATGCGTTGCAGGCCCCTCTGGCAGTGAAGAGGTTAAGGCAACAACTTAGTTATATATACAGTATTGCATAAAAATAGTACAGGCAACGGATTTATTTTTATACCTTCTGTCTTGCCCAGGGGAGCGCAAACTTTTACTGCTGCTCCCCCTTGTTTGGCCTGCTCCGGAGCAAACTCCCCCCCCTCCTACCTTGCAGCTGCGTCAAATGACGCTCCGGGGTTATGTGACATCAGGTCACTTGACCAACTGCGTCATTTGACGCCTGTGATGTAACATCACATGACCCTGCGGCATGTCACAGCGTCTGAATCCCAGTAAGTTTAATTGTTGCAGAGGCCTCACACGATCCCCGGCATTACATTTAAATGCCTTTGGGAAGAGCGTGGGACCTCTGCAAGCGCCCGCGCCCCCCCCCCCAGGAAAATCTCCCACCCCCCAGTTTGCGCACCCCTGGTCTAGCCTATATTCTATAGATCATGGGCGCACAAACTAGGGGGCGCTCCCTCCAGGGGAAGCGTGAGATTTTTTTGGTGGGGGGCACGGTGCTTATGAAGGCCCCGCGCTCTACCCCAAAGCATTTTAATAAAATGCTGGCAGAGTGCGCAAGGCCTTTGTAAGTTCCCTTACACGTCACCATGGTAACGCTGCTTCAAATTATGTTGTGGGGTCACATGACGTTGCAGTGCCATGGTAACGCCATGTCACATGACGACGTGACATCAGAAACAGAGACAAGGTAAGGGGGCGGGCGAGAGCAGGCAGGGGTGGGAGGGGGGGAGGTTACAGATGAAAAAGTTTGCTCACCCCTGCTAAAGATCACTTGTTAGCAAAAAAAAAAAACTAAAATGTAATATGCCATGTGTGTTGTCACACAGCCTTCACTTAACATGAACTGTACAGCATCACTTGTTTGTCAAGATACATAAACAGAACCTGCACAGGTAACTGTCACTAGCTGTACAATTATAGGACCTCTTATTAGGACTTATCCAGACACCCTCACCAACATTATATATAGAGCACAATGGTAATCTGCTCTCCAGCCCTGTTTCTCCGCCCTCTCTCCTTTGTCTTCTCTCTAAGAGCACCTTTGCATTTCCTGCCTCATACAAAAGGGCGGGTAATTCAGGGATAACAAAACGTCAGGGCCCTAGCAGGTCGCAGCTTCTTTAATATGCATTTTGTATTCCCCAGTCTAAATAAATAGAGGCAAATTAAAAGAGGTTTATGAGATGGAGAAAAGACCCAGGAACAGCGGCTGCTGGTGGCTTCTGCTGTCGTGGCCTGTGGTTTGTAAGAGCAGCTTTGCTAGCACAGGCTGAGCAGAAAGAAACATTTAAACAAAAATAAAATAAAAATCATAAAACAAAACACTGCTCCCCAAAATTCTCTCTTTGTTTAGATTACATCCCAATATCGGTCAAGTTGAGTGATATTGAGGACTTGCAGAAAGATATTAAACATTTCATATGGAACAAGAAAAGTCCCAGAGTTAGTGCTAATATATTAACCTGACCAAAGCTGGAAGGAAGACTGTCAGTCCCCTACATGGGAGCTTCTTACCAAGCAGGCCAATTTGCACAGAGGCACTCTGGTGTGCTCCCCAGGGCACAATTAGATGGGTTGATATAGAAAATCACATTGTCACCCCACACCAAATAAACAACGTGCTAAGGCATTTCAAAAGTAATACAAACATGCAGAAGACAATGTTGCCCACCACACAACCCATCACTCCTCTTATGGGATTGGATTAAACAAAAAAGAAAAAGACTCACAAAACGTGATTCAAATGTGACAGCCCTGTTCCACAACCCATTATTTAAGCCGGGATGCGAGAAGGGTAACTTTATATGGTGGAAAGGCAAAGATCTCACGAGCGTTAAAGACTTATTTAATAACTCAAACTTTAAAACATTTGCACACTTTAAGGAAGTAAGGGGCTCATGCAGAGAGCATAGATAAGGAAATAGCGCCATCTTCTGGCGAAAAAAATAGCCAGAAATCCTTAAACTCGGGAGAAAATGGCGCGATTATTAAAAGTGCTTAGAAAATTTTTCAGAGCTGTAAAACTCGTCAAACTCGTGGCGAGAACCTGAAACTCGCCATGCTAATATAGCGTGGTATTCCAGAAGCTCCGAATCGCTGGAACACGCCAATATGTGCATTAGTATGGCGAGTTTCAAATAGCCAGGAAAAGTTGTCAATTAGCAGTTTTTTGCCGAAATGAGTTAACGGTGTTCTCTGCATAACACCTTCACTAACGGCAAATCTGTGGCTATTTTACAGGCATTTTAAACTTTTTTAACGTTCCTCTCTGCATGAAATCAGATCGCTAACACTGAACTATACCACTATCTATAACTTAGACATTTTATTACATCACATGCCATCAAAGATAAATCTTACAATAATACACTCTTGGAAACTATTTGTGAGCTATCTCAGCGGAGTAAAGGTCTTATATCAACCCTATGTCAAACAATCACTCCCCCTCGTAAAGACAGTGACCTAGATGAGATCTAGGTGAGACTCTAGACCCCCACGATGGGGAAGATATCTGGAATACTACTGTCTCGATATCTATCAGCTCTGCTATAAAGAGAACAGCTACAAAGTTCTCTATCGATGGTACTTTATCCCCGATACTCAACAAAATGTTTAGTCAGACCTCGTCTAGGTGTTTCTGGGTTGCGACCAGTGAGGCACAATACATATATGGTGTACCTGCGTCATAATATTGGGATTATGGTATAAAGTTTCTCAATGAATAAATGAGGTTCTGGGATGTACTGTGGAAATTGATTCTTGGTCGGCGTTACTTATTAGGCCAATCCAGAATGTATCATACGGAGAACGCACACTGAATCTACATATATTGACGCCCACCAGGTCCACCACAGCGGCTGCATGGAAAGGTCCAATACCAGATATCTCAAAAATATAAATAAAATCTGGCTAGGGCTTCATTATGAACAAATAACAGCTCACCTCAATGATTCACTAACCAAATGTATCAATATATGGGACCCATGGTTAAATAAAATGGGACACGCAGAAAACCGCACCGGAACTTTCTCACCTTATAGAAGATCCCCCCGCAGGTATAGAAACACAAAGAGATCTGAGTTCCTCGACACTGGAATATACAAAGAGTCTAGGACCAGCCCTATAGAAGGGCGATATTTGATTTAAACCAAACGTACAAAAGCTAAATATAATAATGTGCAATCCAAATGTTACAATTACTGTGTATTTGTATGGCTGAAAATATACCCTACAAACCCTCACCTCACCAAGTCCTCTTTTGTTTCTGTACCCACAACACCTACCCACCCACTTCCCTCTTCCTTTGCTAATTTGTGTCCCCCATCCTTCTTTTCAGTGGAAAAAGAAATCAACAAAATATAAAGTTTAAAGAAAAAAAAGAACAGTAAAATAAAAAACGTGTACTGTAGTCTAGCACAGGGGTGAGCAAACTGGGGGTCACGAGATTTTTTTTGGGAGGGCGCAGCGGTTGCAGAGGCACCGCACTCTTCCCCAAGACATTTAAATTAAATTCCGGGGGACCGGTTGAGGCCCCTGCAACTTCACTTACTGTAATTCAGGCGACTTCGGCAAAGCGCCGCCGTGGCAAAGCGGCGTCAAATTAACGTATGCAATTTCCCAACGTGGAAAGCTTGCGTATAGTGGCAAAAGATTATTATAGCACCTGGAATGTTCCAAATTGTGTTGGTTGTATCAATGGTAAACACATCCACATGGTAAAAATCCCAAAAATCCTGGGTCTATGTATTTCAATTATAAACACTTTCATTCGTGGTCTTGCAAGCTGTTACAGACTCAAAATATACATTTATTGCAATTGATGTCAGAACTTTTGGGAAGCAAAGTGATGGGGGTGTTTTTAGAGCTTCGTCATTGTATCATCTAAAAGAAAACAAGACTTTGCGGTTACCTTTGGACCAAATTTTGCCATTGAGTACAACAAGCATCAAATTGCCACATGTACTGCTAGTGGATGAGGCCTATCCATTGCTCACATACATCATGAAGCCTACAGCAGACAAGAAGTATCCAAAGAAGAAGAAATATTTAATTATAGACTTTCAAGAGCAAGACTGTGTGTGGAGTGTGCCTTCGGCATAATGACAGCGAAATGGAGAATACTGCTGAAAGCTGTAGAAACCAATGTGCCTAATGCTATGAGAATTGTTAAATGTGTGGCTATACTACATAACATTGTCATAGATTTGGAAGGCAGTTATGAAGTGTCAGGAGCATCTCGCGTGCTTCATTCTGCTAACCATCTTCTCAGAAGCAGGGCAAATAATTAAACAGGTGCTGGGGCTAAAAACATTCACAATTCATTTAAAGATTATTTGAATGGTGATGGCGCAGTACCATGGCAAAATAGTATTTAAATATATTTTGGATAACCTGTGCATGTGCAAGTGAAAAAAGACTGATCAGTAATGGCTATTTGTGACAGCAACATAAAGTATATAGGCAGATAATATTCAATATAATGATTAATCTTTTTGTACTACACATAATAGCCGAAATGTTATGTTTACCCATGCGTCCATGAATCTCTAGGATTGGAGATTGTTCTTACGTTGTGGAGTCTGAGTGAATACAACTCACACAATAGCAAAGATATCCTACTAAATGGGTTTTTTTCTTTCATGTTACAGATGCAGCCACCAGTATTAGAACTCTTGCCTGGGAGAGTTCTGGGGCAGTCTCACAGTAAATGCCACAACATTGCTGCAACATTGCCTCAACATTTCTGTGAGATTCATAATGGCTCATCGGATTAACACAGCGGGGGTCTCTGCAATCCCATTCAGTTTGTGTTAATCCGATGGGCCATTATGAATCTCACAGAAATGTTGAGGCATTTGCTGTGAGACTGTCCCAGAATTTCCCAGGTAAGTGTTCTAATACTGGTGGCTGCATCAATATATACGTTACATTTCAAGCTGCAGAAGTTTTGCTATTAGCATTATATTAATAGTAAGGTGAACTGAACTGGAATACTATTTCATTATCTGCCATGCATATTCCATTTGCAGTGCTATGTTGCCTTATTTTTTGAGAATGAATACATACACAACTGTGACGGTGAAGGGGTACCCAGGCTCTCTAATAAAGGTTCAGCCCACTTGGGTAGCCCTGATCCATGTGTTGAGGTCCTAGAGTGTCAGCTCTTGGACCCAGTTGTAAGAAATGCATTACTGTGACTGTATGCAAATTTTGCGACATTACATTTTTTTGTGTGTTTTGCCTTTCTCGGGGTGTTGGGACCAGGAGATTTCTAGGCTGTAAGTTTCAGGGTGGGTTTGCCAGAGAAAGTCTTTACAGAATGTGTCAATGTATCAGGGTTCTGGAATGATAGGATTTCACAAAAGTTGGATCCGGGGATCGAGTGAGATTCTAGGATACATCCAAGCACATTACTCCAGGCAAAACCCTGAAAACGTTCTTGCGACTCCCCGCCAGGATTCCTGCTGCAGCATAATCCAGACAAGGTAAACGGGGCATGAAGAGGTTAATGTAAACCTGAAACATACAGGGGGATCCCTAGTATAAAGAGGAATGCCCAGATACATGCCCAGGTACCCTGAACCTGTTATAGGGGTTAAGAGGATGCTCCAGCTATATGATAACGCTGAGGGTGTTTTTTGTGTGTAAAAAGTTAGAAGTTATTTCTAGAGTGTGCCAGGTATGAGTCTAGTGAGTGTTGGCAATATATACCCTTTCTCCATCCCTGACACCAGAACAGCGACACACATTTTTATCACACAAAATACAAGACACAGTATATTTTATTAAAGAGTTATATTTAATAGGTATATGTACTGATAACCTGTGAATGAACTGTGGGATTTCCAAGTCATGGATTCCGAGAGACCAGATGGCTACCAAGCTTGGTGCCTATGTGTCTCTTTGGAGTCCGGACTTGAAAGCCTCAGGGATGCCAAGGTTTTAGAACAGGAGGGGTACTGCAGTTCTGTTTGAGTACCCGCAACCTGGGCTAACACAGGGTTATCCGGCCACCATTTGCCAGAGCCCAGACCTTTGTGGAGACTGAACAGAGGGTGGGATCAGTATGCAAAGAGGCAGAAGTGCCAGGTTGGCGCATGCCCCTTTGCAGAATGAGAAAAGGTGCCCAATACCGACAAATCGATGATTGGTTGGCAGGAGAATTCCCACGCTCTGATAGGCTGTAGAGGTTTGTGAATGGAACACTGAAACCTATAAGGAGCCTTGCAGCCAATCAGGAGCGCAAATTCCAAGCGCCAAACCAACAGCGGCAAATTCAAAGATGCTCTGTGCTGAATAGACGCGAGCCGGCTTCAAAGATTTGGAGTGAGAACATTTTCTAAGTCCCGCTTTTTGAGAACGTAGCAGTCGCGGCTGGCATTACATGCCAAAATCAGTTCCAGGATTTTGTGAGTACCTCCCGGTCATTGGAAAGGGCTCCTACAGAGGTCATTTTTGTGAATTTCATTCCAAGGACAATTTTTTGCATTAGCCCCATTCCCAGTAAGTGTGTTAACTGTGTAAATTGGGTTACATTGTGGGTATGTCTTTTCCTGAAATAAATTACAACTTATTTTACCTCCTTACTTTGCTCAATCAATGATCCTGGTATAAAAAGGTGTTGATAAACCTGGTCTCCCGTGACAACAATCTGTAAGATTAATATTAAGACAGTTGAGTATCATTACAGTTAATAAAATAGGTACAGTATATGTACATTTAATCTATATGTGCCATGTGCGAGTGCTTGAACTTTACGAATATTGTTGATTTTGTAAAGATTTAACAAAAGTGTAATATTATATATATATATATTTTTTTTATTGATTAAATAGAAATTTAATCTAAATTTTTTTTTGCAATTTTTACATTCTTCACACCTTTTAATTGGAAACACACATATTGCGAAACACACACATACACATATTGCGAAAAATAATATAATTTATTAAAGAAATATACTAGACAGCACTCGTGGTAGATGAATCGGGCTAATCTGCCTCATCAGGTCTGCTTCCCCCAGGATTTCGATAGTGCTGTTTATATGGGTCTTCTTTGCAAGCTTGACTGTGGGTCCATATCCCCCAATAGCCCTGCTTTGCCAGTTATTAGCTTTGTAGCTGTCACAATTTGCACTCAGCAGTTCTCATATACATTGTTCTCATTTGTTAACAGCCTGACTTTGTTTATCTCAGGGATTCAGTATACAGTTTGTATTCGTTTATCTCAGGGATTCAGTATACAGTTTGTATTCGTTTATCTCAGGGATTCAGTTGCAGGGTAGAGGGAAGTACCAGGGGACTATGGTCTCCCTGGGAACGGGCCTGAAGAAGGGGTCTATACCCCAAAACGTACGTTGCCCCCCTTGCCCTGGACTTTTTACCTACCTTCCCCCCCTCCCACCTTTGTTCCTCCCCCTCCTTTCCTTTCCTCCCTCCCCTGTTTCTTTCCTGTTTGAGTATACTTTGACAATTTTGGTCATTTTTTTGGCTTTTGTTGTGCATCATATATATATATCATTAAATTCTTTTTGGCTTATCCATTGGTTCATGTTTGTTCACTTTGAGTGCCGGGAACATTTTGTTGTGCTTTATAATATAATTTATTCACACGTTACAAATAATAATGCAAACATTGAACTTTTCTGTCAACAAAACATGATACAAATGTTAACTTTTTGTGCTTAAAAAATATACAAACAACAGGAGAAAAAAAAAACCTACTCCTCAAGACACTGCCTTACAATTCCTGTCTCAGTCTCAAATTTCTGGCAGGAGTCAGGTTCTTTAAAAAAAGGTAGCAGGCTTTTAAGAAAATCCATGTCTGAATCTGAAGTGCCATGGAACACATTTGACATCATTTTAAGCTTTTCAGGCTCCAGAGCGATCATTTCCTTATTGAAATCGCTGACACCTTTTTTCTTCTTGACCGGTGGCACGCTGCAGGCCACCATTTCAATTACAGCGTCCTCCACATCTACCGAAGCAGACATGTCCAAGGCTGTCTGTGAATACATAAATGCATCCTGCTCCACTTTAGAAGGATCTTCAATGCCCTGGGAAGGAGTTGACTGAGTATGCACAGAGTATGCATAGGCCGTATAACTTTGGGGCTCTGATGATGTTGATGGCTGTTCTAGATTTGAATCGATGACTGCTGGTGTCATCTGTTCCTTAAGGAATAGCATGCTTGAAAAAAAAGGCCAGGTAGATGGATGATCCATTCTGCTTGGACCTGCATCCCCAGATCTCACTGGCCTGATTTTTTTAAGCTCACGCCGGAAAGAATCACGCAGATTCTTCCAATTGGACTATAAAACGTCACCTACAAAAAACAATTTATTATTTTTACATACCTGACAGGGTTGAACACTATTTGACAGAAAACAATTTTCAAAACTGTATTCTTTCTTATGAACGCAGTATTATATTTACATTACATTCAAAATTTGATATTGGACAATATATAATCATGGTTGCCAGGTTTCCCATTTTGAAGCGGAAAGCCCGGTATTTTGCCCCTGCCTCCGGTATAAAATGAAAAGGTTACGATGTGTCCGGTATTATCTCTCTCAGAACACAGGGTGAATGCGGGGGGGCCCGGCGGCAGGTCACAGCAGTTGCCCCCGACCCTGGCTCTCCCCCGCTGCAGGCTTCTCTCTCCCTGTCTGTCCCACGCCCAGGTGTCTGATGCTGACGTCACGTGCACCGGACTTCCCTCTCACGCTGGCGTGCACCGGAATCTTAGCCAAGTTTACTTCCGGCGCTGAGGTCAGAGAAACCCGGTGCACGTGTCAGCAGCATGGGACAGACAGTGAGGGAGAGCCTGCAGCGGGGGAGAGCCAGTGCCGGTGGCAACTGCTGTGACCTGCCGCCGGACCCCCGCAGCCACCGGCCCACCCGCCTATACCGCAGCCACCGGCCCACCCGCCTATACCGCAGCCACCGGCCCACCCGCAACCACCGGGCCTGACCTGAGACCATCCCCAAGGTAAATCTTATTTTTATATGTATTGGGGGGGGCTCATATCTTTTACCATTGTGTCCAGTATTTTTGGACAAGCCACCTGGCAACCATATATATAATCAATAAATAATATATAGACACTTGGGATGGACAAAATCTCTGTAATCTCTCTCCACAATTTATCATGGATTTAACGATCATGGCGCGCCCGACTGCGCTGGTTCCACAACGCATCGCGCAGATATATGTCAGAAATTAATTGCTCGATAGCAGAATTGTCCATTGTACTCGTGATTTTTACAATAAATACAAAATATTTTTTTTTCAATAAAAAATATGAATTTTTATAAAAAACAAATTATAGCTATACACTGTATTAACAATAATACAATATATATAAACTTAAAATAATAGTTTATATATATATCTATCAATATATTACTCAAGTGAAAATAATGCTGCTTCTCAAACCAATTAATCACCAATGTCTGACACTTTATTAGGGGACATGGGTAGTGTGTTTCAGTGTTTACATTTAACTGTAGTTTAATTGGCTGGCGAAATAACTAAAATGAACTTGCTCGGGTCCTGTGTGTTTGTTAGCTGGTGAAATAACACATGACGCGGTACTTCGCCGCCAGGAGCAGCATTTAGCTTGATAACTTTCATTCACTAACATGAAAGAGTGCCGAACGTGCGCGCGCACGGCGCGATGCCGGCACCATGAGCTCGGCTTAAAAGTAGCATATGTATAGCCAGTAGACATATAGATGTAGTAAGACTTACTTTTCCCAGCTCCGTTAACGAACAAGCAAACGTCTGTGACGCTGGGGAGAGTGTCTGCCGCGCTCGTGCTCCGGAGGGGTTTATGGTTTTGAATCAGGCCCCCGTGGACGGCAACACACAGTAAGTCTTGTTAAGTCTGTATAATGAATAACATACTATTTTGCAATGCTTTGTTAGAACAGCATTTCTATAGGGAATATGTTGTATTACATTAAACGAATAAGCATAAGAAACAAGCACATAACTGAGTCAGACAATGAATTCGTTCTATTCTCTATAGTATGCATTAAACTATGCAGCATACTGTACAAATACATTTGCAAAGGTTGACCTAGTGGTATCATACTGTGGTTTATGATTACATTTTTGAAAAGGATAGTGTACTTAGCAAGCAATGCCGCTGCAAACCTCATCTGTGGTATTTGTTATGTTCTTATTGGTATTATATGATTAATATACATATGTCTTTTCTTTAAAAACTGTATTGGTAATTGTGGTATGTTTGTGCTACAGTGACCTAGAGCCCTATTAAACAACTTTGGGTAATAGGGCTGTTAGCCATTGCATTCCTTGTTTGCCTTAGAGGTTACAAAGGCATTGCCTTTTAAGGAAGGTATATTAACACCTCTGGTGCCTTTGCTATGCATTGGTAGCTTCATGCTTCAAAGGGGTTAATGTATTTTCTGCCATAGGGTTTATAATAACGCTTATTACATAACAGCTATTCCCCTCTACCATTGCATCGCCAGCAGTATTGAACACCTATTTTGTTTATTTATAAAATGTTTTACCAGGAAGTAAGCAGGGATACACCATGAAAAATAAAAAATAAATGCATACAATAGTGTAATAAGTTCTTTTCAATCTGGATAAAACATGTATGTCTTGGCTCTATAGCAATGCCTACTTACAGCAGGTCAAAAGGTAAAAAGCATTGATCTACACAGCAGGTAGAAAGGTGTCAGGATCTTCAGGAACAACAGCCCAGGTTTACAGCATAAGAAATCAGCACCTCAGCTCAGACGTCAGTAGATGTGAGTGGATCAGAGACATGCAAAAGAAAGGCATTCATTGCTCCTGAGGAAGTTGTCTAGTACGACGAAACGCGTAGAGCCACTTTCATTGCTGCAGCTGCTCTTTCTACTGAAGGCTTCAGAGTTGCTGAGTTCCCCCACCGTTTGCCTCCAAGACCGGATGCCGTCACCCCAACAGCGGATGTGACGTCAGACGCCATCTCCCACCCGGTCTGTTGTGAGTCTAAGGAGAAGATCCCCGGTGAGCTGCTCCACACTGACCCAGCACTCCATTTGCCTCAAGTAAAGCCTTATGTGAACTATGATTATGTACACAATGTGAGTACAATTCCTAAAATTTGTTGTTTGTTTATATAAATTTTATGCACGATGGACACTATGGTCTGCCTTTCTTTTGCATGTCTCTGATCCACTCACATCTACTGACGTCTGAGCTGAGGTGCTGATTTCTTATGCTGTAAACCTGGGCTGTTGTTCCTGAAGATCCTGACACCTTTCTACCTGCTGTGTAGATCAATGCTTTTTACCTTTTGACCTGCTGTAAGTAGGCATTGCTATAGAGCCAAGACATACATGTTTTATCCAGATTGAAAAGAACTTATTACACTATTGTATGCATTTATTTTTTATTTTTCATGGTGTATCCCTGCTATCTTCGCTCCCTTCCCATCCCGGACAAGCTACTATTGAAAGGAATCTGTACACATTCCTGGAAGGTTGAGAATTTGATCAGTGATCACCTTGACACATTTTATTTTGAATTTTAATTTTGTGCACTATTTTATCACAGATTGGGTGTGGTTAGCGCCGGTAACAAATCACTTTAAGTTTACCAGGAAGTAATACATTGAGAGTTACCTCTCGTTTTCAAGTATGTCCTGGGCATCGAGTTAAGATGACAAATAATACATGGTTACAAATACAGTTACATAAGAGAACAGGGCATACTTTATATACAAGACATTGCATGCACAGTTACAGATAATATAAATTATAGGCGTATGTAGCCCTGTTTCCCCCCTCTTCTGGGAGATTCTACAGTACGCTACTTGGTCTGTGTGTATGGTGCTGAGGCATACCTGTTGGTTCAGGAGAACTGAGTAGCCGTGATGGTAAGGGGCAACAGGACAGGCTTTTCTGGGCTCTTTTGATCAGTGGTTCAGCGCCTCCAGCTGTGATGGGCTCCTGGGATGCAGGACGTCAGCTCCCATCACAACACTCCTCACCCCTCCTACCCAGGAGCTGACACCCAGGCAGATGTATATTGAACAAGGGTTTCTTGTGCATCACTGCAGCTCTTCATTTCAGCAGAGTAGATTCTCTGAAGTCCCAGACTTCTGGAGGGTGCATACCCCGGTAGTAGGGGGCAATGAGTCTTGATGGTCCAGCAGGCCTGAGCCTGGGGTGGGCATGCTTTCCCCAGATGGGGAAGACTGATGGCCCTCTGCTCTCTTCTCCTCCCAGAGCAAGACTGACTAAATTTGATACTCCCACTTGGAAGTCTCCGGAAGGGGCAGGCTCATGGACTGTACCTATCCCTGATAGGCTTACACAGGCCATGAGTCACCACCTTACTTCCAAGTGAAGCATAAGGGGCGGTCACTGTCCCATAGATTAACCCATTACTCCCCTGAAAATACTAGGGGCTTACATAACAGATACTATGGGGGAAAGAGAGGTATTATGGGACATACCCTGACACGTATATAACAGTTACAGACTAGATTAAAATGTGAGACAGACTTAGTTGTCAAAGAAATTAAACTGGTGGTGGATTTGAGAGTCTCCGGTAGGTTTTTCCAGTTTTGGGGTGCACGGTAACAGAAGGAGGAGCTGCCGGATACTTTGTTGAGCCTTGGGACCATGAACAGTCTTTTGGAGTCTGATCTCAGATGATAAGTACTGCATGTGGTAGGGGTTAGGAGCTTGTTCAGGTAGATGGGTAGCTTGCCCAGAAAGTATTTGAAGGCAAGACAGGAAAGGTAAACTATGCGCCTAGACTCAAGTGATGACCAATCTAGTTCTTTGAGCATTTCACAGTGATGTGTGTTGTAGTTGCATGTCCTTGAGGAGTTTTAATTACCACATTGTTATTGCTATTTTCATATTGTACCTAGTGCATTTTGATGACAGTCGTAGGCTATAACTGTCACGGTAACTTATGACAAGATATAATAAACACCAAATATCTGGGTTGAACTGAACGAGGCTTAGATATAATAAAATATATTTATTCCTTAAAAAGGTGAACACAGCAATATAGTACAATTAACAGGCAAGAAGGTAACAGTTACTTAGGGTTGGGGAATGGAGAAGTATCAGCTAGCAATTCTCCAGCAATCCGGTGACATTCAAGATAAAATCAGAAGAACAAGAACTGTAGGGTTGACACAGTTTATATACCTTTGTAACCCTTATTCTTAACATTGAATACATGCTATTGGTGAACGATTATCTGTATCCAATCCCTAATGTGGAATCACAGTTTTAACCCATGCCCCCCACATCTAATCAGGGGCGCCGGCCAGTCTACCTGATGAAGTATCTGGCAGAATATTCATTGTTTGTAAGTATAAGATATAACACTTACAAACCACTCCAGTTTGATGCTTCACCGCCCTCATGTAAACAGTTAGAGTGGCGGAGTCTTTTGATCAGTACTTGGTACCTAGACTTTGGGTCGCCCCCTGACCATTTGCATTCCTTTGTGTGAAAGAATCTTCGCGGGTTTTTATCCCCGCTTTGGAATACAGTATTAAAGTTAAAACACATACATATTAAAATATCCGGTTCCGTTAGGTCCAGCGGGTCCCAGACCTTATTGCCGGAACTGGGACACTATTGGGTCCAAGTTTCAGCCCACTGTGACCTTCAGAACTGGAGATACACAAATACCACTTAAACCGTTTCATACTTTAACACAAAATTCTCCGCTGTAAAAGAAATCAGTTTTCCACTAAATCCCCATTGAAAACAACGGGCTCCGCTGCCATAGACTTTCAACGGCAATCCGCCGCCACTGGCGGCTATGGGAGTCTGCCGCCATAGACTTTCAATGGGGCATCGCCGCCGTTGAAGCCTATGGAGTTTCTCCGCCATAGCCAGTCAATGGGGCCCGGCCGCCATTGAAGTCTATGGGAAAAACTCCCGAACCTTTAGGGGGGTCCATACTCCGTCGGGTGGGTCAGAGAGGGTCAGGAATGGTTTTGCAGCCATGCCGGAGCAGTGACTACAGGCACCCCAAACCATGGCCCTCTGGACCCTCCAGAACCGGAGATATGGGATATGATGTGTAGGTTTTTGGACTTAGCCGTTTTCTCGTGCTGCTTCTGCCGCCGCCATTGGAACCTATGGCACGACCCGCTCTGCCAACGCGACCCTTTCCGGGGGTCCTGGATTCTGGGACCCGGTGGTGGTCGAGTGAGGGGAGGCCTAGGAACTAGGGGCAAAAAGAATTTTATTTCTGGGTGCCCTAGAACCTAAGATTCCCACGCCACTTGACGTTGACCTTGACTAATCAGTGATGAAAGCTCTCTTTCAGACAATGTATCCGTTTCGCGGTTTCGCGGTTTGGACGGCTGCCAACTCGTTCCTGGAAAGCGTCGTCGAGGAATCTCCATTGAAGTCAATGAGCCCATTGACTTACAATGAGAAACCGCCGCTCCTCCTCTCGCACGCCATCTGCTGGTCTTCGAGGGAAACAGGTCCAAAACAGCTAGATCCGCCATTGAAAGGAATAGAGCTCCAATGGCGGCCTATGGGACCCTGCAAAATGGTGCCTGAAAAGGCGGGAAAATTAAACAAAGGGCTATAGTCATTATACAACTATTAACCCTTGCCCTCCCGGATGGATCCCGGTGTGTGTGTGTGGTGCAGACACTGACATTATAATGAAACATGGGAACAGGGGAACATACATTTTCCTGACATGACAAGGTGTAAGCCACATTCCTGGACCGCAGTCCAGTTAACCCCTTGCCTCCCTGTTGAGGTCAGGGGGTGGCCATATGCGGTGCAACCCCTTTAATACCGGGCCAACTCCCGTCTCCCTCTACAATAACATTGCATAACATTTTTTTTACCAGGTGCTATATTAGCTCCAGTTTAAAGGAGTTTGACTCCTGGTCTTTGACTCTATGCCAAGTTCATTTTTTAAATTTCATCAACTGGTTCACCAGAGGGCAGTGTTGATATTCGAATTGCAATAAAGGGAAAGAATGTACAGTAGCTTTATAAATAAAAACATGTCCAATCCTGTTTTCACGTGTGAGAAAAGTCCACAATGTTTGCTTAACATAGTTTTCTATTATGGAATGCAAAAGGGTAATACAATTCTCTTTGTTTGCTGCTAGTTAGAGCCCTATACTAACGTGTGTGTGTGTGTGTGTGTGTGTGTGTGTGTGTGTGTGTGTGTGTGTGTGTGTGTGTGTGTGTGTGTGTGTGTGTCTTACCAAGCTAAATCTGGGTTATTTTCCAAGTGTGTGTTCAGGTTGAAATGTATAATTAAAACTTATTAGTAAAAAAAAATGCCTATTTTGGGGTCCGGACAAATGGAACTGTAACTTTAAAGGGTGAAATGAGTTGTCGTATAAGTAGGAGGTAGTGGAAACAAGACAAGGCTGAGGAAGGATTCTGTGGGTAAAACATAACTCAACAAAGTTGCCTTAAAAGGAACAGACAGGTAAGAGTGAAACCATGAGAGGAAACGGCAATAAACAAGCGCATCATGTTCCAGACAGGCAGCAAGAAATATAAAGTTAGCAGTGGCCATAATGATATCAAAGCCAGGACTATACCTAATTGCAAAGAGCACAGTAAAATATCTGGAAATACTGTACGTTACAAGCAATAGTACTTTATTTTAAATCATTGTGCCAATCTGAAGAAAAGAATGCAAGAACTGTTGCAAAGTGGCAGAAATCAGGGCTCACTTACTGTATACAGTATTACAGATTTTTTTTATGAAAGACATTTTTAAGAGTCCACACAATACAGTATATATTTTTTGTACATCAATATTTCTCTAACGCATGTAAATACTGGAGTACTGAAGTAAAGCTGAATATGTGTTGAAGTGAATAAAAAAAGTATCTGGTATACAAATAATGCTATTTGACTGGCTTAGTACAGTAGGACTGCAGCTTTGTAAATGTCCTTAGAAGTATGTTTGTGCCTTTTTGCAGGTGTTTTTTTAGCTAAATGTATATTAATGTTTGTTTTGCTATAGATGTGTTTGACATATTTCTTTGCTGCCAAAGCATCATATTCCGTTACCACAAGATTCTAACTGACATTTGACTCTTTGCCAATTATTGAGGTTTTATAAAGCAATACTTACTGTATATACTGTACACCTACAACACTTCTTGTGCCTAATAATATTAACAATAACAGGTTATAGGTCTGTACTGGTGTTTTTATGGAAATATTTTAAGGAAGTGTGGGGTGTGACTAATTGAAATATACTTTGCATAGTTATTAGCATATCGCCAAAGGTACAGTGTTTCTGCCTATGTTATTTGAATGGAGGTTTGAGGGGATATATATACAACTGGAGAAACTATTAAATTGGAATTTCTCTACCGCCGCCCTATTTCAGACTCTGGAGGGAACTCAGAATTTCTGTCTCACCTGTTTGAGGTGGCAAGAAAAAAATGTGAGTTGTTTGTAGCGGTTTAGCCTTTTGACCTTTTCGGAGCTATTAGAATTGAGCTATTTAGCAAAACATGTGAGTTTGGTCATTCTGCTTGGATTAGCACACCCGGAATGGAACCCCTTCTAAAAAAGCCGTTTCCGCACTGTGTGAACATTGTAAAAAAGCAAAATCCAATCGGAAAGGGCTCTTTCTGCACAAATTTGCACATCTCGAAGCTACTAGAATATCTCCATTTGTAAGGACCCTCGGTAGACAGCTATGCTGACTACACCACCTGACTTACCATTGCCTATAAAGCAGCACCTGTCCTCCAGTGCTTCACAACATGCTTGCTCCACTGGATGCAGGTTGTCTTGTACTCTGCTGCTTGGGTTGCTGTAGATCCCAAACTTGCTCCTGGCTATTTCAAAGACCTGGTATCGATTCTGGCTTGTCCACTTACTCTGCTGCTTGCTCCCTGTTCTGACCACTCTGCTATTTGCTGCCTGCCCTGATCTCTCTGCTAACCATCGCGCCGTGGATCTGGATTCCTGGCTCCAGCTTTCTGCAACAACTGTAGGTGAATCTGCACTACAGAGTCTCCCCATGGATTTCCCCCTGAAACCCTGATAGTTTGTGAAGACAAGAAAAAAGACTCTATCCACCTGGAGAGAAATTGCTGATATACAGGAGATCCACAATGTGCTACAGAACCTGTAGGGTGAAGTTACCAACTTACGGGCAGAAAAGGCCGTGCTTCAGGCTACCGTCCTCACCTTACAAGCACAGGTGAGCTCAGGTTGAAATAGCTGCTCGCTCCGCTGTTCTGGCCGTGCCAGACCACTTTGATTGGAAACCTGTTAAATGTTAAAAAAAATACTTAACAGTGCGAAATCTACTTTTGTTTTTGTTGGACCATTTTTTGACTGATCAAGCTAAGTTTGGATTCATCCTCAGCAACCTGACGGGGGATAAAATTATGTGGGCTACACCACTACTTGCTCACTTCGTGCTACATCATGCACATGGTTTGCCAAAAGCTCAAGGGCTGGCCAAAGTTTTCTTCATAGAAGTATATCGTTTAGATGGCTTTACCTTGGGGTGAAGAAAAAACAAGGGGTTGGTTACAAAGTTGGCTTTTTGGGGGTATCAGGATCGATATTGTTGAGATGGATTTTAGGTTGCCCTTAAGTTACAGGAGCTAAGAGAAAAGATCCATTTGTTGGCCATAAAAAAGCCACATCACTTCATCAGAGTGTCAAAAATGATAAGATGACTTAGAATGGTGGTTCCCATCTCCATTCCTCAAGACCTCCCAACAGGTCAGTTTTAAGAATATCCCAGCTTCGGCACAAGTAGTTCAATCAGAATGTTTGAGCCGCTGATTGTGCCACCTTTGCTCAAGCAGAAAGATCCTAAAACCTGACCTGTTGCAGGTTCTTGAGGACTGGAGTTGGGAATCACTAACTTAGCAGATTGGCAACTTTTCTTGGACTTGTCTAATGACATGATGCTGGGCCTTAACCCAGAGGCTCTAGTGACATGCTGGAATTGTTTACTGATTCTGCAGGCACAGTAGGCTTTGGGGCTTTCTTATTTGGTGCACAGAAAGATGGCCACTGGTGTGGGTGGAATTGGGTCTGTAAGGAACATTTTTGGAGCTGTTCCTGGTGGTGGTCGTGCTAATAAGTGAGTTTTTTTTTTCATTCAGTCAACATAGGTGTGGTTTCAGCAATTAATTGGTTATCAGCTAGCTCCCCTCCCCTCAATTTGCCTGTGTGATGGTATGAGACCAGGTTAAAGTTAAGCCCAGTCTTTGGCCCCTATCCGTCATATGGATATACAGGATTGCCCCATTAAACCCAGTAATGTACATGTGTAAACTACAAGAATAAAAATGTATTTAAAGCATAGCCAAGGTCTCTGGACATGATGAGTTGAGAAACCCTTTGTTCAGTCCACATGTCTGGAGAAATGGCTATTGCTGGGACTGGAGGGAGAGGGTTGTTTACTCAGTTCTGGAGAACTATGACTCTGGGCAGGGCCATTGTTCAGCTCAGACTCTGAGGTATCCATCTCCATAGGAGGTATCCAGCTGAAACTGGACCCTGCAGTTTTAGGGTGAGACCCAACTGACTCTGGTCTCAGTGGTTAGTTAGCTTAAGTTTCCAACAGCCCTGATTGGCCTATGTAGCATCCATGCTGTGATTGGTCCCACACGCAGCATCAGTGCTGTGATTGGTCACCATGCATTCTCCATGATTTCCTATGGACACGGGAATGTAGAAAAGGGGCATCTGATATCAGTTCCACAGATCTCTCCTGGGTGGCGTGCAGATACACAAGGTGTAGGCCCTGAGGATGTGCCAGAGGCACCCAAAGTTGATGCTGCTTGTACGCCGAGCAGGAGATATGAACTTGCTGTGCTCCAACTTGCATCCAGCGAAGCCTGAATACTCTGAACACTACAGAAGTGGAAGCTGCTCCGGGTTAAGTAATTTCAGTAGAGCCGGACACCTAATCGATTGGGATTCCCTCTGTATTGTGCTGAAGTTTGTGAGTATAAGCTCTGTTGTGATTTTGTGCTGTTGGCTCCGGCCGAAATAAACACCCATTTATTTGATCTCTGTGTCCTGTCTAGTGCTTGATTCATGAAAGAGTCCTGGTCTCCCGTGACAGCCTTCTTAGGAGATTTGTTATGATTTGTCCGTCATTTAACATATATTTTAGAGCTAAGCATGTACTGGGGATGTTAACTTTCTCACTCATTCACTTTCTTGCTCTCTCCTTTTAAGATCTTTGTATTATCCTGACTGTGAAAGGAGACGCAGTGGTTTGTCATTGTCCAGGCCACCTTTGGAGCCTGGGCTTAGAAGAGTGATGAGAAGATTACGTGGGAGCTTGGTCTGAATATTCAGAATTCCTAGATTGTTTTGGGGAGGCAGTCATGTAGGATATCCGCATGGGTTCATGGTAGCCTTCATTTTGTCCAAGATGGAGAAGGGCTTGTCAGCCAACGTGATCAAGAGAAAGCAAGATGGGGTATCTTTTTTTCAGCAAGTTGATAGAGGGCAGAGACATAGCAAAATATGTCTTTGTTAAGCACATGTTGAGAGGGTAAAAGCAGTGAAAGATTGGACACCCTGTAATGCTGGGCCTGCAGGAGCAGATTTGTGATTTTCTGGCAAGGGTATGTTGCTCCATTTATCCAACATAGCCTTCAATATATTAAATATGGGGCTGCAAGATGGCTTGGATAGAGTGCTAAGGTTGGTGGGGGGTTGAGGACATTTTTGGGGGGTTAAAATTGCTGGGTGGTAGTAGTAGTTAGATTGTACCCGGAGGAATGGATCTTCTTATGAGTTGAGATACAGTGAAGGAGATGGCCTTTCCAGGCTGTGGCTGGAGGGGGCCTGGTTGATGATGTCCTTAAAGTTTCGCTATGTGTTCAAGTTGTATGTCCCTGCTTGTTCGGTATGGCGGCCCTGCTCTTTGGCAGTATCTTTGGTGGATTCCTTGAATAACTCATAAGTGGTGCAATCTGACTGTCAGTTGTTATTCTTATGGCCATCAATAAATGCTGTGGCCATCTAACCCCATGTCAGTGTGCTCTATTATGTGGGTCATAGGTTTGGGGGTGGGGTCAGTTGAGACCTACTGTTATCATGGCAAATGCAGCACAAACATACACACACACCATGCATGGTACATGTTTACACACACCATATATACAAACAAACACATTCATCATATATGAACACACACCACACACACGCACAATTAAATATTAGGCAAAATACATACATCTTATTTACCAATCAAGATACCTTTTTTTTAATATTGATTACCTAATTACCTATTCTGAAGTATTCATATTTCACAAATGACCAATGTAATGTAGTTACTGTAGTCTGCAAAACTTCTGAAATGGCCTTCCTTCTGATGTTCAGACTATACCATATACTGTACACACACCATGGATGTACCATATACTTACATCATACATGTACCATATATTAACACACAATAGGTGCACACACATAAACACATATAACTCGTTAATAGTCAGAATGTGACCGTGCAGTGTGCGCTCTACTGAGGTAAAATGTTTAAATTAGTAATATCCCGGATCCCCCGAGCACTCAGACCGAAAACCTCCATGGACTACAGTGGATGACCTAGTGACATCATCCACGTGACCTGATGCATGCTTCACATCACTTAAGACGCTTAATCACCTACTGACATTTTCTACAGGTTGCCAATCTGAGTGTTCGGGGGTTCACTTACTTCACCCTATTTAAGTATATTGCAGAGTGTGCAGCCTTTTCTGAGCAATATAAAGACTTGGTGCTGCTTTAGCAGCTACCAGAAACGTGCATACTGTATTGGTTTTCTGTGTAAGAGCTGGTGTTCCCTGCATGATCATATGTAGACTGCATTAGAGATCTACCTCCAGAGACTCTGCTACTATCCACCTCTGAGCTGTAACGGCACAACAGGAGGACAGCATCCTCCCAGAGCATCTAGCCATGTCCACTGACAGAAGCATACCTGCTGCACCCAGGAGTGCACCCCTGCTAAGGCAACAGGTGACGCAGCTCAGTCCAGACCAGGGCCACCAACAGGGGGGGACTGCCGGTGTTGGTGTCCCGGGCCCCATGGGTCAGGGGGCCTGGCCATCCTGGCCCCCTGCGTGGCGGTTAAAAAAAACAAAAAACGCAGTGTGGCTGCACCCGGCTCCGGGTCTCTCTGACGGCAGCGCCGGAAGTCAGCTGGGCTAAGCTTCCGGCATGAGAGGGAGGCCCGCACGCGTGTGAGCCAGACAGCTGCCTGCAGCGGGACAGGGCCAGCGGCAACTGCTGTGACCTGCTGCCGGGCTCCCAAAGTCCTACCAGTTGCCAGACTCCCGCAGTACCGCCAGCTACCGCCCCCCCCCCTGCAGCACCGCCACCCCCCACGACTGTCCCACCCCCCCAGAGCACCGGCACCCCCCGCAGCCGGCTGTTCCCCCCCGCCGTACCACCAGCCACCGGCCCCACTCGCAGCACCGCCACTGCCCCCCCCCCGCAGCCGCAGCAACGGCCCTCCCATAGCCACCAGCCCCCCACAACAACTGGCCCTATGCAGCCACCGGCACACCGCCCCCCCCCCCGCAGCCACCATGCCTGACCTGAGACCGTCCCCAAGGTAAGTCTGATTTTTATATGTATTCGGGGGGTTGGGGTATTTTAGATATGTATTGAGGGGGTTGGTACTTTTTATATGTATTGGGGGGGTGGGGGTATTTTTATATGTTTTGGGAGGACATGGGGGTATTTTTTATATGTATTATGAGGGTCTCGCATATTTTAGCATTGTGTTCAGTATTTTTGGACACGTCACCTGGCACTTCCCCCCCCAGTCGCAGCCACTGCCCCCCCCATTATCAACCGCAGCCACGTGCCCCCCCAGTAGCAGCCACGGATCACCTCCCATCCCGGAGCCACCACCCCCTCCCGCAGCCACCGGCCCTCCCACAGCCACCGGCCAACCCCGCAGCCACCAGCCACCCAGCAGCCTCCGGGCCTGACCTGAGACCATCCACAAGGTAAGTCTGACTTTTATTTGTACTGGGGGTGTATTTTTTATATGTATTGGGGGGGCGTGTGTGGGTATATTTTTATATGTATTGGTGGGGGTGTATTTTTATATGTATTTGGGGGGTGTATTTTTATATGTATTGGGGGGGCGGGGATGTATTTTTATATGTATTGGGGGTTAAGTAAAAGTTGCGCGTTAAATAAAACATGTACGTGGTCAGTGCGCTATGGGTTGGGGGGGGCTGCTCCTTTCATTTGTCCTCGGCCCCATGATTTCTGTTGTTGGCCCTGGTCCAGACCATGACATACTGCTTACCCACCTCCTGCCGGGCACAATCGAGAAATATGTATTTTGGGGCTGGGGGTGTTACTGCTGCGGCCAAGTTTATTCGAGCATTTGCCCGTTCTTGGCCGCAGCAGTTGCCTGGCGCGCGCCGGAGGGTGACGGGCGCGCGCCGAAGCAGCGGAAGAGCGCCCTCCGATCGGGGCGCTCTCCCTACCGCTGCCGGGTCCGCCGGGTCCCCCGGAACCCCCTGCCGCCGTCCCCCACATCGCGGGACACCAGGGCTCCCTCGGGGAGCCCTGGACGCGCGTGCAGGGGGCGCAGGCTCCCGAAGACGCGTGACCGCGCGGGCGGCCACTAGCAAGCCGGGAAATCTCCCGGCTTGCGGATCTGGCCGCACTGCGATTAAGTGTGTCGCCAGTGTATATGTATTTGGGGGTGGGGAATTATATGTATTTGGAGGTGGGTTTTTTAATATTTATTTGGGGTGTGGGGGGATTTGTATGTAAACAAAACAAAGAAATTAACCCCTCCAAAAAGCGCTAACCTACACTAAATTAATTATTAAGTGCTAACAATAATGTGCTAAACAATATGTGTCATTACGAACATCAAAGTGAGAACAAAAAATATAAATCAAGCAGCTTGGTGACAATATGACAGGCTATTCCAAACCTGATACAGAAGTGCACAAACAAATATAAAGTCCCCAGCGCTATAAGTCCAAGATACCATGACCTTAAAGGAAGTCTCTGATCTTTCAAGATGATAGTTGGGCTTGATAAAGATGTTCCAGATGGGACGGTGCCTTTGATGTAGATGAGTACACCTTCTGAAATACAGATGACAGACACACCTGATTGCGCAGCGTATTTCTACAATCAGATCCCTATCTAAGATAATACAGAATCTTACTCACATAGGTTAAGTCAGTATGTTCATTGGAGAGAATCTGTGGTGGCTCCCCTTCTCCTCTGTTCCTCTCACGAACCCCCGTGTGGAGACAGCTTACTGGGATCAATCCCAGTCCTCAATGGCGTCAGGGATGGATCCGTTGCGACACCCCCACCGACGTGAGATAAGATGGGCACAATATGGTGTGGTATGTAATTACTTTAATAGGCTAAAACACTTATACAAAGCATTAAAATACACTCACATGGTGCAGTGTGGATGATACTCCGCGCTAATGCCGTCCGCAGCTTGCAAATCCTTCCAGCACAGCGGGGAGGTTCACTGCACACAGACACGCTGTCGACTCGGCGTGTGACGTCAGTTCTGCAGGAACCCTCCTCGTGTCAGGACTACAGGTGATGCGACGGCTCAAAACACTAGGCTCCTCCTCCCTACGCGTTTCGTGACACGTGGTCACTTCGTCAGGGGATGGTGGAGCCTAGTTGCTGCTATCTTATATACAAACCCAAATAGAGAGAACCTCCTATGTTGGGTGGGGTAAAGCCTGGAATGTCTGCTTGGTAATGACCGCGCGACTGGGGTTGTGTCCATGGCAACCTTAAACACATATTCCCTATTGCATAGATAGTTGAAAGGATATATGAGCATCACAAATAAGAAAAGAATTAAAAATACAAATTACTTATCATTGGCCTTACATTGACACAATTCAAACAATATGTAATAATAAGACATCCACTAAAAAAATAAAATAAAATAAATTGAAATCGAAATTCCCACTACAATGAATAGAATGATTTAAGAATCCTTCAGAAAGGCTGCAAGGTCGAACTCAATGTTAAGCCCTAGGGGGGACAGGGTTTTGAGTGTGTAAATCCAATAACTCTCTCTTTTAGAGACTGTGTTGAGCCTGTCCCCCCCACGCCAGTTAATTTTTGGATTGTCGATCCCTACACATACTAGACCTTCTGGATTCTGATTATGATGTTGCCTGAAATGATTAGAGACACTATGTGTCTCGAGGCCCCTCCTGATATTATAAACGTGTTCCGCGAACCTCCGTTTGAGGGGTCTCCCCGTGCAGCCCACATATTGCAGGCCGCACGGGCATTCCAGCAAATAGACACAGAAATTGGTTTTGCAGTTGATGAAAGTTTTTATGTTAAAATTTTTGCATGTCACATCTACTATATATTTGTCAAATCACTGTATGTCTGCGTCCCAAGGGTCAATCGCATTGGACCTTGGGCCTGTCACTCCTGCTCAGGCCATGCCCGCCCCCGCACACCTCTCATTGGCCTACGTCCAACACCAATGCCACACTGTCCCACCCCTCACTGACTCTCATTGGCCTGCGTCCAATGCCCGCCCCCGCACACCTCTCATTGGCCTGCGTCCCACCCCTCACTGACTCTCATTGGCCTGCGTCCAATGCCCGCCCCCGCACACCTCTCATTGGCCTGCGTCCCACCCCTCACTGACTCTCATTGGCCTGCGTCCAATGCCCGCCCCCGTACACCTCTCATTGGCCTGCGTCCAACACCAATGCCCTAATACTTCCACACTGTCCCACCCCTCACTGAGTTTTGGGAATGCTTTGCTTTTGCAACACCTAATCCTCTAATCCTCAACCTGCTCTGGGGCCACGCTTCACAGCTATCAAAACCTTCACGTCTGCTACCACAGACTGCCGAATCAGGTACAGCAGTGTTTCCCAAACTGTGCGCCGCTAGAGGGGCGCCGCGATCAGGGCCGCCAGCAGCGGGAAACAAGGGCTGCTAGCTCATTTAAAAAAAAAAAAAAAACCTCTGAGGGGAAGCAGAGGAGCGGTCACGTGACCGCTCCCATCCAATGGGGCTGCAGCCTGCCCGGCATTGCAACTGCAGAGCCACCAGACAGCACCAAGGTGTGTGTGTGTGTGTGTGTGTGTGTGTGTGTGTGTGTGTGTGTGTGTGTGTGTGTGTGTGTGTGTGTGTGTGTGTGTGTGTGTGTGTGTGTGTGTGTGTGTGTGTGTGTGAGAGAGAGAGAGAGAAAAACGGGCTGCAGGGTGTGTGTGAAAAACGGGCTGCAGGGTGTGTGTGTGTTGTGTGTTGTGTGTGTGTGTGTGTGTGTGTGTGTGTATGTGTGTGAAAAACGGGCTGCAGGGTGTGTGTGTGTGTGTGTGTGTGTGTGTGTGTGTGTGTGTGTGTGTGTGTGTGTGTGTGTGTGTGAAAAACGGGCTGCAGGGTGTGTGTGAAAAACGGGCTGCAGGGTGTGTGTGTGTTGTGTGTGTGTGTGTGTGTGTGTGTGTGTGTGTGTGTGTGTGTGTGTGTGTGTGTGTGTGAAAAACGGGCTGCAGGGTGTGTGTGTGTTGTGTGTGTGTGTGTGTGTGTGTGTGTGTGTGTGTGTGTGTGTGTGTGTGTGTGTGTGTGTGTGAAAAACGGGCTGCAGGGTGTGTGTGAAAAACGGGCTGCAGGGTGTGTGTGTGTTGTGTGTGTGTGTGTGTGTGTGTGTGTGTGTGTGTGTGTGTGTGTGTGTGTGTGTGTGTGAAAAACGGGCTGCAGGGTGTGTGTGTGTGTGTGTGTGTGTGTGTGTGTGTGTGTGTGTGTGTGTGTGTGTGTGTGTGTGAAAAACGGGCTGCAGGGTGTGTGTGTGTGTGTGTGTATATATGTGTGGTGTGTGTGTATATATGTGTGGTGTGTGTGTGTGTATATATGTGTGTGTATGTGTGGTGTGTATCTACTATATATTTCTGAGTTCACTGTATGTCTGCGTCCCTAGCGGCAATCTCATTGGTCCCTTGGCCTGCCCGCCCCCGCACCTCTCATTGGCCTGAGGCGGAGTGACGGGCCAAAGGACACACAGGACACACACACACACACACACACACACACACACACACACACACACACACACACCACCCCCCCCCTCCTCTCCCGGTGCCCCTCACTCTCTCCCCCCTCCCCACCTCACCCAAATCCCCACGCTCTGCAACATCCCCAGCCGCACCATCACCCTCACCGTGCGCCGCGGAGAGCAGCAAACTACAGCCTCCTCCTCCCTCGCGGCGCGGCCCGGGCCTCCTGCACTCCCCCTCACGTGCGCCGCTCCCGGAGGAAGCGCGGACTGGGCCTCCTGCACTCCCCCTCATGTGCGCCGCTCCCGGAGGAAGCGCGGACCGGGCCTCCTGCACTCCCCCTCACGTGCGCCGCTACCGGAGAGGGGAAGCGCGGCCCGGGCCTCCCGCCTCAGATCCACGTGGGAGCGGCCGGACGAGTGAGTGAGCGGCCTTCACCTCCCCTCACCCCCCTTCACCTCCCCTTCACCTCCCCTCACCCCCCTTCACCTCCCCTCACCCACCCCTCACCTCCCCTCCACCCCCTCCCCCCTCCCCCCCCCTCCCCCCTCCACCCCCTCCCCCCTCCACCCCCCCGGCGCCGCTACAGTCAGCAGGGGAGCGAGCGCCCGGGACACAGCGGGGAAGCGGCCACAACAAGCTGCCTCCCGCCTCAGATCCACGTGGGACCTGCCGGACGGGTGACTGAGCGGCCTTCACCTACCCTCACCCCCCTTCACCCAACCCTCACCCCCCTTCACCCAACCCTCACCCCCCTTCACCTCCCCTCACTCCACTTCCCCTCCCCTCACCCACCCCTCACCTCCCCTCCACCCCCTCCCCCCTCCAGCCCCCTGGCGCCGCTACAGTCAGCGGGGGAGCGAGCGCCCGGGACACAGCGGGGGGAGCGGCCACAACAAGCTGCCTCCCGCCTCAGATCCACGAGGGAGCTGCCGGACGGCTGACTGAGCGGCCTTCACCTACCCTCACCCCCCTTCACCCAACCCTCACCCCCCTTCACCTCCCCTCACCCACCCCTCACCCACCATCACCTCCCCTCACCCACCCCTCCCCTCCCCTCACTCCACTTCCCTCCACCCCCCTTCACCTCCCTCCACCCCCCCTTTCACCCCCCTTCCACCTCCCCTTCACTCCACCCCCCCTCCACCTCCCCTCCACCCCCCCTCCACCTCCCCTCCACCCCCCCTTCACCTCCCCTCCACCCCCCCCCCTTCACCTCCCCTCCACCCCCCCCTTCACCTCCCCTCCACCCCCCCCTTCACCTCCCCTTCACCCCCCTCCACCCCCACCTTCACCCCCCTCCACCCCCACCTTCACCCCACCTTCACCTTCCCTTCACTCCCCCCTTACAACCTCCCACCACCTCCCCCCTCCTCACCACCTCCCCCCACCTTCACACCACCTCCCCCCACCTTCACACCACCTCCCCCCACCTTCACACCACCTCCCCCCACCTTCCCACCACCTCCCCCCACCTTCCCACCACCTCCCCCCCCTTCCCACCACCTCCCCCCACTTCCCACCACACCCCCCCTTCCCACCACCTCCCCCTCCTTCCCACCACCCCCCCCCCTTCCCACCACCCCCACCACCTCCCACACTTCCCCCCTCCTCCCCCCCACCACCTCCCCCCTCCTTCCCCACCACCCCCCCCCTTCCCACCTCCTCCCCCCCCTTCCCACCTCCTCTCCCCCCTTCCCACCTCCTCTCCCCCCCCTTCCCACCTCCTCTCCCCCCCCTTCCCACCTCCTCTCCCCCCCCTTCCCACCTCCTCTCCCCCCCCTTCCCACCTCCTCTCCCCCCCCTTCCCACCTCCTCCCCCCCCCCTTCCCACCTCCTCTCCCCCCCCTTCCCACCTCCTCTCCCCCCCCCCTTCCCACCTCCTCTCCCCCCCCCTTCCCACCTCCTCTCCCCCCCCTTCCCACCTCCTCTCCCCCCCCCTTCCCACCTCCTCTTCCCCTCCCACACCGGTATCCCATGCCCCCCCAGCACACTGGCATTCTCGGCTCCCCGCCATTCCCAGCCCCCATCAACACCATCAGCACTCACACATCGGCACCTTTGCACCTCCCCCATCGGCACACCCACATCCGCACCCCCACATCAGCACCAAACCCTCCCAAATCAGCACACCGATACAATCACCATAAGTACAGCCACAACAGCACTACCACCGCACATGGGCCGCGTGGACCACTCCCCACCCAAATGCCACACCCACACCACAAACATCCCGGGCAACGCCGGGGCTCTCAGCTAGTTGGATTTAAAAGTCTTTGTTTTTTTACTGTGTTTACAACCGATGCAGTTGGAGCATGTATAGTAGCCCTTGAGATCATTAAGCCACGTTACATGGCGGTCTCTCAGGCAATCTATCGGGCAGCTGGGGGATAAGGAGGATTTTAAATTTTTAGCTCTTTTAAACACAATCTTGGGTTTAATGGGGAGAATGCCCTTAAGGATTGGATCTCTTTGGAGAATACTCCAATGTTTGTTCAGGGTCTTTGATATGATTGGGGCTATGCCACTATACTGCGTGATAAAAAATGGAAACTGGGCCCGACCATCATCGACTGTCTGCCTTTTTTCACATAGTAGGGATGCTCTATCTATTCCATTGACCTCTTTAATTGCAAGGTCCAGTTCCTGCTTTTGGTACTCCCGTTCGATAAATTTGGTTCTCAAATCCCCAATTTGCTGGTGATACACAGAGTTTTCTGAACAATTCCTCCTAATTCTAAGTGCTTGCCCCTTAGGAATATTGCGCAACCAGTTGGGGTGATGGTGACTAGATGCCAATAAATATGTATTGGCATCTACTTCTTTGTGGAAGGTTTTGGTATGGATAATGCCATTGACTACGTACAGGGAAAGATCGAGAAAATTTATAGAAGTTCTATTCTGGCTGAACGTGAACCTAAGATTCCGCGTATTATCATTCAAATACAGCTTAAACTGTTCAAGTTGATCTAATGGCCCCCTCCAGACACACAGCCCATCGTCGATGTATCTCTTCCAGAGCACCAGGTTTGCACCGAATGGGTTGGAGGACCTGATATGGTCCTCCTCCCAGATGGACATAAACAAGTTAGCATAACTAGGTGCAAACCTGGTGCCCATGGCCGTGCCGCATGTCTGGAGGAAGAACTTATGGTCATGGCTGAAAAAATTATGCGTAAGAATGAATCTGATTCCATCCAGAATGAAAAGTTTCAATTTCTCGTCTACTCCAGCGTCCTGTTCAAGGACTCTTTTGATGGCATCTAATCCCATCTGGTGATCTATCACCGTATACAACGAGACTACATCACAGGTTACCCAACAGAAATCCTCCCCCCAAGTCAGATCCCTTACGAGATTAAGTACCTGCGATGTGTCTTTCAGATACGACGGGATCTGCACCACATACTTTTGGAGTAGATAGTCCAAAAATTGGGAAAGGTTGGAGGTGAGGGAACGAATCCCAGAAATTATTGGGCGGCCGGGGGGTCTGGTAAGGCTCTTATGGATCTTCGGGATGAAATAGAATACAGGGATTCTTGGCTGTTCAATCATAAGGAACTCCATTTCCTTATTGCTAATAATATCATCCCGAAGACCCTGATACATAAGAGCTGCCATTTCTTCTTTGAAAGAGTCGGTCGGGTTAAACTCTAATTCCCGATAGGTGGCACTGTCCCCCAAAATCCTAAGGGACTCCTCCCTATAATAAGAGGAGTTCATCACCACGACTCCTCCCCCTTTGTCTGCCGCTTTAATAACAATCTGCGAATTGGACTCAAGGGATTTTACTGCCGCCTTCTCCTCCTTACTAAGGTTTTGTTTACGGCATTTGAAATTAGTGCTGGCTTCTTCCAAATCCGAAACTACCATTTCGGCAAAGGTGTCCACGAAATTCCCTTTCATACCTTTCGGGTAAAATGTAGACGGCTTTTTGAATGGAGTGAGTGGCGGGTTATTCACCAAAATATTTGTGTTTGGTAATAAAACTGATCTACTCACCGCATCCTTAAGATAGTATTTCTTGAGGGAAATTTTCCTCAGAAATCTGTGGACATCAACAAAGATGTTAAACATGTTGGGTCCACTTAGTGGGGCAAAGTTCAAACCTCGAGATAGCACGTCTAGCTCTACTGGTTTGAGTTCTGTGCTACTAATATTGAACACATTACTCTTTACCATTCCCTTTTGGGGTTTGGCCTTCTTTTTTCCCTTTCTCTTCCCTGTACCTCCTCTTTTCCCTCGGGCTCTTTCAATCTGGGCCTTTTCTTTTCTACCCTTGCTGGCTCTTTTCTGTCCGGTTGTGCTCTTGTGTCTCTCCACTGTTCCCGCATTGGGGCTCGGCCCTGGCGCTGTTCTAAAAAAGAATTCGTATTGTGGTTATTTATCTATCTATGCAATAGGGAATATGTGTTTAAGGTTGCCATGGACACAACCCCAGTCGCGCGGTCATTACCAAGCAGACATTCCATGGTTAACTGTTAGGCTTTACCCCACCCAACATAGGAGGTTCTCTCTATTTGGGTTTGTATATAAGATAGCAGCAACTAGGCTCCACCATCCCCTGACGAAGTGACCACGTGTCACGAAACGCGTAGGGAGGAGGAGCCTAGTGTTTTGAGCCGTCGCAGCACCTGTAGTCCTGACACGAGGAGGGTTCCTGCAGAACTGACGTCACACGCCGAGTCGACAGCGTGTCTGTGTGCAGTGAACCTCCCCGCTGTGCTGGAAGGATTTGCAAGCTGCGGACGGCATTAGCGTGGAGTATCATCCACACTGCACCATGTGAGTGTATTTTAATGCTTTGTATAAGTGTTTTAGCCTATTAAAGTAATTACATACCACACCATATTGTGCCCATCTTATCTCACGTCGGTGGGGGTGTCGCAACGGATCCATCCCTGACGCCATTGAGGACTGGGATTTGTATGTATTTGAGGTGTGGAGTGTTGTATGTATTTTGGGGGGTAGTTTTTTGTATGTATTTGGGGGTGGGAAGGTTTTTTCTAGTGGGGTAATTGACAGAGGGGGTGGAGAGTGACAGAAGAGAGGGGTGTAAGAGAGGGCGTGAGGGAGTTAGTGAGGAAAAGAGGGAGTAAGAGTGAGACGCAGGGGAGAGAAATACAGTACATGCGAGGCCGGGAGGGATTGAGTGAGAGTGGGATAAATGATGGAGGGGGGAGAGTGAAAGGTGAGAAGGGGTGAGTAAGGAAGAGAAGGAGTGAGACGACGGGGAAAAAAATACATGGGATGGTGGGGGGGAATAAAGGGGGCTCGAAGCTGTGAAATGGGGGTGGCTAGCAAGACCACTGACACCGGGGGGCCCGGTCGTAGCTCTAGTCCTGGACCCTTGGAAATCTGTCTGCGGCCTGGTGCTTATAGTATCTCACAATCTCTGTGATATTAGTTGTACTTTGTTTGATCAATGTACAGTATATTCCAAAAGGGATTATTATCCAACTTTGAAAGAAAATATTTCACTTGTGTTCTGGGAAAATATGTTTGCTTCCTACTTTAAATCTTTTTTTTTTTTGTCTAATTTTTGTCTCATCATCTTGCAAGAAATTATTTCTAAATGTGGTTTGTGATGCAAAGATGAGCCAGTGTGCGCTTTTGCATTATAATGCAAGTATGATATTTCAGTTTCGTTGTCACGTTCAAAAATAAACTTTTACTAAGAAAGATGAAGTGTATGGTAAAGCTGCAAAAAATTGCCACCTGACTATTATTGTGTTTGTGGCTTCTCAAAGAAAAACCCAAGAAATGGCTTAGTAGAAATGATTAATTTCTACAAAACTACTTAAAATCTTGCATCAGATGTGTACGTGTGCCTGTGCCATTGTATATTCTTGTGGTATACACTGTGCTTTTTGCAGAAGCAGACACAGTGGAAGGACTCCAGCTTTCTTGTAAAAAGCAACATTTCCTACCAATGTTAATAGCTTTTGTCAATACTGTACAGCTGAACCCCGATATAGCGCAGTGCTTGGGGTCCAAAGAATGTAATCGCGTTAGATGCGGAACGTGTTACGCGAAAAGAGAGAGTCAGAATGATGCCATGGTAACCAGTGTCAAATGACACCATGGGGTTACGTGACGTTGCATTGCCATGGCAACGTGACATCACATGATCCCGCGACGTCATTTGACACCGGAGCTGAGGAGGAGGGGGGGTGCAGGCAGCAAGCTCCCTCCCACCTGGCACATGACAAGCCCTGGTCAACCGGAGAGGATAGAAAACGGCATGGTAGGGGCATGGTAAGAGATCTGATGCATATTATTGGGAGCCATGCTCACATGACGTTATAAGCGGATTTGCGTTGTAACGGATTGTGCTATAACGGGGTTGAGCTGTAATTATATTTCAGATTACATTCCTAAAGAAGGGAGGCTCGCCAGGAGAGCACTGCCAATTTGTGGGTGGAAGAGTAGGAACTGCAGCAATTCCACTGTAAATGGCATGTCTACTATAGGAAAGTTAAAGTTTTGCCTTTTATTGTACTGTAATTGCCCATTGAGCTTAAAAAAAAGTGAGTTTTGCATATTTTCCGGTTCTAGTCTGTGAAGGCAAGCGTGATTTTTAAGGCGGGTGTCCTACGAAAAGAGTTTAAAACCGAAAGAAGGTAGGTATGTTGAGATACAAAGATTGACCTAATAGATATCTAAACACATTCCAAAGATGTCACAAGTAATCATTTCATTCCCAACCATAGTACCACAAGCACCGAAAACAGTAAGTCTGGCTGCATCTGTACATATCTTTTAAAAACAAGTTTTATTAAATTTGTTGTATGCAGGTGTCACGCGTGCCTCTGGTATATTGCTGGGGTACTGGGATGTGCTAACTGGGACTAACTGGATCCCTTGATGCGGTCCCCACAATGACCCCACCCGGTGCTTGGCCGCGACTTAACCTGCTGCCGGGACACATTGCCGATGGCCACTTTGCGCTAAGGTAGCTGACTAACCTTACCCTAAAACCCCCTAATGTTCACCCTTAACACTAACGCTACCCCCTACCCTAAAAACCTTCACCCCTTACACTAAAACCATTTACTCTAAGCCCTTATTCTAACCACTAAAACCCTTACAGTTAACCCCCTACAATAAAACGAACCCTCTACCCTAAATCTAAACCTAACCCCCTACTCTAAAACTTACCTTCTCGTCGATGCGGCCAGCGGCAGTGCGGCTGTGGCGAAGGGTACCCCGGTGGATACGCCAGCAGAAGTTGGTCGCAACGGGATGGCCATGACCAAATGTCCCATTCCACCACCCAGAATCGACCGCTCCGCACATGCGCATGCGGACACACACACACACACAGTACTTACTTTTAACCAATATTATCAATTGCCTATACTTACAGGGAGAGAGTATTTTACTCCCAAACAGTTTTACTCTGAAGAGGAGAGGGTGAAGTAAAAACACTAATTGTTATAAAAATAAATAAAACATGTGTTGAACAGCAATGGAACGCCTAAAAATAATAATTTTATTCTAAAATAAAATGGTAGGAACAAATCAAATTATACTGAACAATTACGACAATTAACACTTTTCCACTTCCCTTGTACAATATAATCTACATACTCTCTGTGGAAGCAGACTCAGCTCTCTGAACATGCAGTTTCTATTTTGTGACGCTATATTCACCTGGCCATGACTTAGTATTTTCATAGCGCTATCAGGAAATGTGTATGACTCACTGGCTGCACTAAAGGAATGTTTAATGTAGTCACAGTTTTCACCTTATGTGGCTTCCTTTCAGTTGTAACAGTACAGTGATCTCGCTCCTGAGCCAATCCTTTTCCGAATTGTGGCACAACTTGTGTAGCCAGCAATACACCTGGGATGAAGACTGTTTCCTTCTCCTGTGGATCTCTGACCCTGGATAACTGCTTTTAGCTCCAGAAAAAGCTCTGATGATATCAGTTCTAACAGTCCATCAAATCTGTCAGTGCTTCCAATGTGGTTAACTCAGTTTTCCTATAGTCTTACCATGTGACTGTCCTCTTTTGCCGTGCAGTCCTCGAGAACCCCCATTACAGGTCAGGCTTTAAAGATATTCCTGCTTCAGCAAAGGGCATTCAGTCAAAATGACTGAGTCATCTGTGCTGATGAAGGGTTATCCTTTAAACCTGACTTGTTGGGATAGGTCGGCCTTAGGTATTGTGGGGCCTAAGGCAGATTGCTGGCAGTGGGCCCTCCCCTGTAAAAAAAAGTTAAGGGACTTATCTTGCCAAGCAGCCTTCCTCCAGCAGCGAAGCGGCATCATGATGCCGTGATGTAATATGATGACACGTTCCAACTGCAATCCAGGGGGAGCATAAAGGGAAATAGAACAAAAAACAAAAAAACAATCTAAGTGCAGACAGTTTTTTGAAGGGGTGTATTCATTTGTGTTGTCTCGGCTCTTATGTGTTGCCTACTTACAAGATGTAAGTCAAAAACGAGCGGTTTTGACACACAATGGTCTCTGCTAGGAAGATTTCTTAACCAGGTGTAGGGATCTCCAACTCTCAGCTCAGCAACAGTGTATATGTAAAAGAAATAGTACCATAGTGCAGACCAGTAACAATAAAAAACTCGACTTTATAGGGTAAAAATAAACACTTACAATAAAAACAATTGGTTAAGGCATGTATCACATTGATAGTGATTGAGGAGAGAGAATGGTTAGCTCCAGGCTCACCCGCCTCCTCCGGTGTGACTGTGTATGGACCACCGCTCTTAGTGACCTTTCACCTCCGCTGGTGTTCGCTGTCTCGCTGGTCTCGTCCCATCAGAAATGCCCTCTTCAGTGGGCTAATCTGCTACCTTAGCTGGGTGCATGCAGGTGCTGCAGAGGACTCAGACTCCAGCTCTCTCACCGATCGATGGTCCCGCCTTGCTTCCTCCGATACGTCACTTCCGCTTGGTCTATTGCGTCACATCCGGTCGCGGCTGTAAGGGTGTCAGCTCCCAGATCTCTCCTCTCTTCTCACAGGGTAGCTAGCACTCTACGCGTTTCGCCAGGTGTGTGGCTTCCTCAGGAGTGTCTCCTGAGGAAGCCACACACCTGGCGAAACGCGTAGAGTGCTAGCTACCCTGTGAGAAGAGAGGAGAGATCTGGGAGCTGACACCCTTACAGCCGCGACCGGATGTGACGCAATAGACCAAGCGGAAGTGACGTATCGGAGGAAGCAAGGCGGGACCATCGATCGGTGAGAGAGCTGGAGTCTGAGTCCTCTGCAGCACCTGCATGCACCCAGCTAAGGTAGCAGATTAGCCCACTGAAGAGGGCATTTCTGATGGGACGAGACCAGCGAGACAGCGAACACCAGCGGAGGTGAAAGGTCACTAAGAGCGGTGGTCCATACACAGTCACACCGGAGGAGGCGGGTGAGCCTGGAGCTAACCATTTTCTCTCCTCAATCACTATCAATGTGATACATGCCTTAACCAATTGTTTTTATTGTAAGTGTTTATTTTTACCCTATAAAGTCGAGTTTTTTATTGTTACTGGTCTGCACTATGGTACTATTTCTTTTACATATACACTGTTGCTGAGCTGAGAGTTGGAGATCCCTACACCTGGTTAAGAAATCTTCCTAGCAGAGACCATTGTGTGTCAAAACCGCTCGTTTTTGACTTACATCTTGTAAGTAGGCAACACATAAGAGCCGAGACAACACAAATGAATACACCCCTTCAAAAAACTGTCTGCACTTAGATTGTTTTTTTGTTTTTTGTTCTATTTCCCTTTATGCTCCCCCTGGATTGCAGTTGGAGAGTGAAGAATTGTGGGACTAGTGAAACCAGTCCCCACCAGCTGGGTTTTGAGCAGGGGGTTTGAACTTATTTATTGTTTCACACGTTATTGAATCACGCCACAAAGTTGTATAAGTATTTGATTTTATTATTAACCCACTGTATAAACACCAGTGCACACTAATAGAGTTAGCGCCGTTTTCCTTCACCCTCACTTTGCACATATGATGACACGTTGCCATGGCAACACATCACGGAGGCATATGGCGTCACGGTCTAGTGGAAGCTGGATCTCGGTGCCGACAAGAGGAGGGAGAGAAGGGAACGTGGGGCCCCCGAAGGCGCAGGATCCAAGGCGGTCACTTTGCTTACCCTGCCCTAAGGCCAGCCCTGGGTTGAAACCACTGCTCTTTTGCTACATGTGTGACCTGTCTGCTAGTGTTGGGTGCATACATGCACGTCTAACTGCTCCCAACTATCACTGGCTGCTCTTTAAAAATATATATATATCACCCTGAGAGCTCCTTCAATATTGTCTTGTTGCTAGGGCAAGCCTGGCTGGCTCAGAATGGTCATCTGACTACAGGCCTATACACATGTCCTACCTATCAGGAAGATCCCAACATGTGTCCATCTCAGGCTCTAACTCCAACCCCCTGGACATCACCTGTGGTGTCCCACAAGGCTCTGTTCTGGGGCCCCTACTCTTCTCAGTGTTCATTAATGATCTTCCCACAGCTTGTAAGGAAGCCTCAATACACATGTATGCAGACGACACAATCCTATATGCACACAGCCATAGCCTCTCTAACCTTCAACACATACTTCAGTCTGACTTTTTGAGACTCGAAAACTGGATTTCCCAAAACAAACTGTTTTTAAACACTGACAAGACTGTAACAATGGTATTCGGGACCAAGACTAAATTTTTAAAGCTTCCAGTGACTGAGCTCCTGATTAGAACCAACGCTAACACCACCCTAACCCCTGTCACTAGTTTTAAATACCTGGGCTTATGGTTTGACTCCCACTTAACATTCGGGATGCACATTAATATCCTGACAACCAAGACCTATGCCAAACTAGGGGCACTTTACAGGAACAAATCCTCCCTAAGTCTCCTGGTCAGAAAGCGTATCGCACAGCAGATGCTAATGCCAATTATTGACTATGGAGACATAGTATACGGCTCGGCACCTCAAACCCACCTTAGCAAACTTGACACCCTCTACAATTCAATTTGTCGTTTTGTTCTCCAATGCAACTACAACACACATCACTGCGATATGCTCAAAGAACTAGATTGGTCATCACTAGAGTCTAGGCGCAAAGTTCACCTTTCCTGTCTCACCCTCAAATTCTTTATGGGCAAGCTACCCAGCTACCTGAACAAGCTCCTCACCCCTACCACATGCAGTACCTATCACCTGAGATCAGACTCCAAAAGACTGTTCATGGTCCCAAGGATCAACAAAGTATCCGGACGTTCCTCCTTCTCCTACCGTGCACCCCAAAACTGGAACAACCTACCAGAGACTCTCACATCCACCACCAGTTTAAGTTCTTTCAAATCTAAGGCTGTCTCACATTTTAATCTGGTCTGTAACTGTTTCATACGCTCATAATATATATTTTCTTTAACTGTGCATGCAATGTCTTGTATATAATGTATACCCTGTTCATTTATGTAACTATTTGTAACCATGTATTATTTGTTTTTCTCTGTGCCCAGGACATACTTGAAAACGAGAGGCAACTCTCAATGTATTACTTCCTGGTAAAATATTTTATAAATAAATAAACATGTGCCTCTTTGTCTGGGACACAACCCATTTAAAGCGGCATTCTGTAAATACTCTATAATCATTAACTGTTTCTTATCCCTAAATCCTAATTTACATGCAGCACAAAGCCTGTGGTTGAATAACATGTTTATATAATTGCATGGTGTGTAGGCTTTACATTTTGGGGCCAAAATATGTAACCCTCTTTTGAAATATAAAATACTTAATGACTGAGTGTTTGAAAAATATATATACAGCCGTCAGTTTAACCTTGAAGGATTTTGTGATGCTGGTGTTCTGGCTTCATGACCTCAGCTGTAAAATAAATGTCTACCACCCCTGAGCCGCTTCAAAGAGGAGCTGCAGAGAGGGGGCATTCTGTGGGTGTTAATTTCTAATTGCTTATTAAATCTCCATGTATTGAATTATGGTACACCTATTTTCCTTCACACCAGTGTGGTCTCGGAAACTTGCATCCATGCACATCATTCGCACAAGTTATAATTGTCTCTGTTAACCTGATATGTATTGATGGTAGTATTAATTCTGGACAACATTGTTATGGAACAAAGTGTTTGCATTGTTTTAAATGTCACTGGTGTGGGATGTGGTACATTTCCATTCACATTCAATAAATAAAGTTATTTGAACACCTACTCATCAAACCAACTTCAAGTGTTTCATTTTTACTGTTATTTGTCACATCCCAACCCCACAAATCTTTCATGTATCTGTTTTAAAAATACTCTTTAACAATTGTAAATACCAGAAATTAGATTACAGTATTTATTTTTGATACGTTTTAACTATTGCTGATAGTCAAATATTTTGCACGTTAATTGAACGAGGTTGTCGTTAGGAAGAACCCTGTATTTCTATCAATCAAACAGTGATTCAGTGCGTTCTTTTGTTAAGGGGATAGGCAGTTGGAGAAAATAATTCCTCTTCTTCTTTTCAGGACACCACCTACAATCGAGTTTCTTGCATTGCTCACCCAATGCTTCTACTGCTTTACTGTATACAATATCATGAGCTCTGTCTTGTGGCCCAGATTAGCAAAAATACTACCCGTCCTCCTCTCTCTCAGGCACTCTCCTCACCGAGGATGGGGCTTCCGAGCCAAATATTCTTTTCTACACAAGGTAGGACTGAGCAAGTATAGTAGTTACTTATGATAAGTTACTCTTACCCATAGCTGTGGGCAAACTAAATACCTGCTTTTCATATTTATCATTAATAAGAGTTGTAATTCCTTCAAGGCTCTCTCGCTGCTTATATAATTAACTGTTGTTAAACTGCTTGAATTCTCCTATGGGAACATGACAAGACTCCAGACCCCAGCGTGGTGAAAAATCATAACCACAATTTGATAGTCTGCCGTTTAAAGGGTTATCCTAGGAAGCACTGCACCGATGTCAAAATGTAACCTCAGTGTCTATCAGAATGCACACACTTAAGGCGTTCGAGATACACATAGGGCCACATTAATGTAACATTTGGGCGCAAGGAAACCATGGCCCGATCACGGCTTCCCCGCGCCCAAAAACTCAGTAAACTAATTTCCCATAATCAAATTGAAAAGAACTGGTAAGCACCGGGCCCAAGAGGGGCCAGTAGACCAGTAAAGTCCCCTGTATAACAGCACTCAATCACACTACATGATTACGTAATCTAATGTGTCCAATACAGAATAAAACGCAGAGCTCAGAAAGTCCAACAGTGTACTGATATGATGTAGATAATTAAAAAACAATTTTAATCATAATAAAGCATTAAAATAAAGGGTATTAAAAAACTCCCTATGGCAAACAAGAGATGGGCTTCAAAAATGAAAGCTCGAAGGCGGTACTAATGTACCTAATCCCTACAATAGGGTAATAGCAAGGCTGGGTAGCCTGACAAAAATAGACGGTTGAGCCTACAAGGAGGAAGGGAGCTCTTAAGCGAACTCCCCCCTCCCACGACCACTCTACAATTGAAACTATATTAACAGAGTAGCGAACTGGGAATAATAGGAACGAACATATAATAACCCAATATAAAGCATATACTGTAGTAAACCAAAGTCACTGTGATTGGATATCAAATGTCAGTACATGGAAATACTAACAATATGTGATCACAGTGACCTTGGTTTACTATATGCTTTATATTGGATTATTATATGTTCATTCTTCTCTCACAACTTCGAGCATAAGATTTAAAAAAAAATCAAATTACACACATTTGCATGTAAATGATTCTATTAGTCCAAATACAAAAGGTAACTCTTACTACCCAAGTACCAACTAAGCTTTGTACAATTAATAATAATAATAATAGTTTGTTCTTGTATAGCGCTGCTAGTTTTACATGATGCTTTACAGATACATTTTTGCAGACACAGGTCCCTGCCCTGTAGGGCTTGCAATCTATGTTTTTGGTGCCTGAGGCACAGGGAGACAAAGTGACTTGACCAAGGTCACAAGGAGCTTGAACCAGGTTCCCCGGCTTCAAACTCAGTGCCAGTTAGTGTCTTTCAGTCACTGAGCCGCTCCTCCTCCCCAATTGCAACTTGACTAGCAAAACTATCGCAAATGAATTCTCCTAAATGATATGTTACAGAAAAATGACTTATTCACAACACCACAATTATCTCTGATAAGATAATCATTCATAAAAATATTGCAGGTTTTTTTCCTCTCCGATTACTCCAGGATGTTACATAGTTACATACACTGGCGACACACTTAATCGCAGTGCGGCCAGATCCGCAAGCCGGGAGATTTCCCGGCTTGCTAGTGGCCGCCCCTCGGCGTGCGCGCGGTCACGCGTCTTCGGGAGCCTGCGCCCCCTGCACGCGCGTCCAGGGCTCCCCGAGGGAGCCCTGGTGTCCCGCGATGTGGGGGACGGCGGCAGGGGGTTCCGGGGGACCCGGCGGACCCGGCAGCGGTAGGGAGAGCGCCCCGATCGGAGGGCGCTCTTCCGCTGCTTCGGCGCGCGCCCGTCACCCTCCGGCGCGCGCCAGGCTACTGCTGCGGCCAAGAACGGGCAAATGCTCGAATAAACTTGGCCGCAGCAGTAGTAGATGAGGTTGAAAAAAGACGTACGTACATCAAGTTCAACCTATGCTAAATTTAGACAACAGATACTTTATCCTATATCTATACTTACTTATTGATCCAGAGGAAGGTAAACAGAAAAACCGCATTAAGGGGAAAAATAAATTCCTTCCTGACTCCAAGAATTGGCAATCGGATTAAACCCTGGATCAACATTCTTCCCATGTTTACTTATTTGGGATATCCCTGTGTAGCCCCGGTCTTATTTCAGCCCCAGAGACCCCCCTCACGAAGTGCCGAGCGGTCGTGGGTGCCGCTGGAGGCAGCGACGGACCCGCCGGCACGCCGAGAAGGTGGGGGCCGGGGCAGGGAGCGCTCCGAGGCTCTGCGGCGCACCCGGCTAGCAGGGGCCGCCATTGTGTCTGCTTGCGGTTGCGCAGTGTAATCGCGCACGCGCTGTACAGTTCCAGGAGTGCCGGCAGCAATGTTAAGGTTGGCGTGAGGTCGCACATGCGTAGAACCACCGCGGTAGCCTTTACAGGATCGCGCAGGCGCAGTAAGGGTAGCGCACGCGGTCCCAATGCTAAAGAGGTCCTGAGTGGACTACAATTCCCAGCAGCCTCTGGGGATTGCCCTTTCACCCACATCACGTGCAGCCAGCCAGCAAATAGGGTTTTGCAGCTTCTCCTGTGGAGGAAGGATACAATGTTGCGGGGACCACGTTTGGCAGTTGGAGCTGGGAGCAGGAAGGGGAAGGAAGGGTGTAAGGAGCAAGTGGCTCCTGCACCAGGTAAGGATCCCCAAGTCACAGGCAGGCCCCAATCCCTGTTAGGGTAGTGGTTAGTACTGAGGGAAGCCCCTAGGTTAGGGACTCTGCCCTTAGGTGTGTGAGGGTGCAGGCTTGTCAGTGTCACGGCCGGTAGTGCTGTGAGCGCTGACAAGTAGGCACAGTGTGTGCAGCGTGTGTTGTTGCAGTGTGTGAAGTTAGCCAGAGGGGACCTGGGTGGGTACGGGAGAGGTAGTGTGGGTGCAGGGGGTCAGTGACTCACCTGCATAGGATAGGCTACCCCGTAGGCCCTAGGAGTTTCCCCTAAAGCCATCCAAGGTTGCTGTGCTGTAGGGACGGCCTATAGTATAGCGCGTGTCACGTAGTGCCAGTGATAGATAGGGACACAGCGGACGCTGCGGTTCCTGTGAAGAGGTTCGGGCTCAAGTCGGGGCCCACAGAGACTATATCCAGGGTGAGATCGCCCTTGGCGGTCCTCGTGCAAAGAACCGTTTGGGATCAGATGGAATCACCGAGCGACGGATCCTTTGTGAAGCGGTTGCTGATCCGAGTACTGGAGTGCTCGGCAGGTACTTTACATCCACAAGTGCACCAACGGGCCCTTAGCTTAATAGTGACTGCGCAGTCACCCATATCCTCTCTCTGCAAGAGTGCGGGACATTGGGTGGGGATCCTATGGACACTGGGTTTGATCACCTGGTGTTGTGGGAAGCGTTTGGTGAGACGCCTTGGTTATTAGTGTCTCTTCTGTAGAGGGACACCCGTTATTGCGTTGATATATGCTGTTCCTAAGTAAAAGGTATTGGTTATCATAAGGTGTTGTATGTTTCTTGCCCAGGGGAATCTCACATCACGGGGATCCTGGGTAAGTGGAGGCGCTGCGCTAAGGAAATGTGTAAGTGTTACCCCAGGCTCCCAGCTAGCGGAGGCTCAGATCTCCTGGAGCCGCAGGTGTTGTACAGCGACCAGTAGTTCCTTTGGGAGGGTTCAGAAAAAGGGCTACACCTGTATACCTTTCCTTTCTAAAAATGGGTAACGAATTCCACATTTTAACTGCCCTTACTGTAGGAACACTTTCCTTTGTTGCTGGTGAAATCTCCTTTCCTCCAACCTAAAGGAATGCCCCCGAGCCATTTGTACTGTCCTTGGGATGAATAGTTCATTTGAAAGCTCCTTCTACTGTCCCCGAATATATTTGTATATAGTTATCATATCCCCTCTTAGACGCCTCTTTTCTAATGTAAATAAATCTAATTTAGCTAGCCTCTCCTCATAAGATAGATTGTCCATCCTCTTTATTAATTTGGTGGCTCTTCTCTGCACTCTCTCTAGTTCCAGAATGTCTTTTCTAAGGAGTGGTGCCCAAAATTGTACTCCATACTCAAGGTGTGGTCTTACTAATGCTTTGTAAAGGGGCATAATAACAGTATGTTTACTTCCCTTCCATCCATTGCTCATTTAATGCAAGATAAGACTTGTTTGCCTTTGCAGCTACTGCATGACTTTGGGCACTATTGCTAAGCCTGCTGTCTACAAGCACTCCTAAATCCTTCTCCATCAAGGATTCCCCCAATTTATCCTCATTTAATGTGTAAATCGCCAGTTTATTCTTGCTTCCCAAATGCATAACCTTACATTTATCTGTATTAAACCTCATCTGTCATTTACCTGCCCACGTTTCCAGTCTCTCCAAGTCCTTCTGGAGAGAAATTATATCCTGTTCTGACTCTACTACCTTACACAATTTAGTATCTTCAGCAAAGATTGAGATGTTAGCCCACACATTACATCATGGGCCATATTTACTAAGCAATGCTGTTCCATAAGACACTTTCCAGCATGCCTTAGCAAATATGGTCCATTATGGTCAATAATAATAATATTGGTAGAGAGGTGGTGCTATGTGGGGTGAGTAGGGTGGTAATGGGTATGCGGTAGGTGGGAAGCAAGGGTGTCTGCTTATCTTTACTCAGTAGGAGCATCTGTCTTATGAGTGGACACAAGCACATTTGCTTAAAAGAGAACTGCCAATTACTAAGTACTGAAACCAGCATTTAGTTTAGGAAAAAGCAATATAATGGGCAATTGTATTTTGTATTTAGATGTTTTGTGATTTATAAAATATTTAATGCTCCTTCCAGCTTAAAAGATGGAGCCATATTGTTAATTTATGAATAAGTAACATTAAATATTTTTTACATTACATATACGTTACATGGCTGACACTGTGGGGCTTTCTATTTCTGCTGGGTTTGAGCAGCATTTAATTACTTGAAGATAGAAGATAACACTTACAAAAATAAATCCTCTTTATTGCCTAGCAAGCTTAGATTTCCAGAGGATCCCACTTAGTTTTTCTGTATGAATGATTGGCCAATGAAAATCTGAGGTCTAAGGACCCCAAAGGTCTCTAGAATTTACTAGAGCAGTTATTCCCAACAAGAGATTCATGAGGTGTCAAGGGATTCCGAAAGAAAATATGTCATTATTGATACAGTACCTGGCAGAAAAGTGGATTCCTGAGTCTGTGTGGGGATTGCACACTTAGCGTCGGTGGTATATTATTTTAAAAATAAATCTGTAAACATTTTACCTATGTCTTCTTCAAATGTTTAAGCTTCTACTTGATGCATTGAATTTGTTGAGAGGTGCATGAAACACTGAGTCCTCATTAACTTCTGGAAATTTACAAGTTTGCCTGAAGTCAATACAGTAAATTAGTGAAGACTAAATTATTTTTACTGGTGCCAACAAAGGCATATCATGCTATTAAACTTTTATCTAAGCATTACTATGTATATATTCCATTTATTTCAACATATATATATATATATATATATATATATTTATATATATATATACATGTAGAGGTATCAGTACCGTGTTAGCCGAGCTTCAATAATCAAAAAATAAATAGACGATACCGTTCTGTGGCTAACGAAATGCTTTTATTTGTGCGAGCTTTCGAGATACAGTACACTGATCTCTTCTTCCGGCGATGTTACAATGAATGAAGCAAGCAAAGGGTATACTTAAAAACAGTGTCTCTTGGAACATTCCTGTTCTTGGAACATCGCTGAGAGATGCATTTTCTTACCAATTCTTACTAATTGAAGTTGGCTTCTTCAAATAAAAAGGGATTTAATTTGTATTGTATCTACTATTTGGAACAATTAATATATATATCTATATATATATATATATATATATATATTGTTCCAAATAGTAGATACAATACAAATTAAATCCCTTTTTATTTGAAGAAGCCAACTTCAATTAGTAAGAATTGGTAAGAAAATGCATCTCTCAGCGATCTATGTACAGAATCAAGGCAATTTTAGCAGAAAACTGGAGTATATGCATCCTTCACCCATGTGTAGCCAGGTCCCCTTTGGCTCCCCGGTTCACCTGTGATAAGGCAGAGAGGCAGGAAGACTCTCTAGAGGTCGCGCAGGCGCAGTTAAGCATAGCAGCGACCATTACAGCTTTGCACAGGCGCAGGAGAGATCGCGTACGCGGTCCCCACAGGAAAGAGGTCCTGAGTGGACTACATCTCCCAGCAGCATCTGGGGAATGCCCTATGATCCCTGTCACGTGCAGTCAGACAGCCACTAAGGCTGGCAGATTCTCCTGCTGCAGAGTTGCAACAATGTTGTGTGCAGACAGGGTTTTGTCAGTTGGATCCAGGAAGAGATTGGGGAAGGTAGTGTACACAGAGCAGGGCTCTGCTGTACTAGGCCAGAGAAACCCCAGGCCCAGGTAGGCCCCACTCCCCACTAGGTTAGTGGGTAAGTTCTGAGGGAAGGCCCTTTAGATATGGACCCTGCCCTTAGTTGTGTGTAATCTTGTCAGTGACATAGCTGTCGTGCTGTGTGCTCTGACTAGAAGACACAGTGTGGCTTTAAGTGCAGCAACAGCAGTTAGCTTTGGCTGTGTCAATGAGAGGCCCCTCATAGGAAGAAGGGGGGTTGCTTTCTAGTTGTTCAGTGTGTGTTATATCACCAGTGCCAGTTGCACGTGGTGAGCTGCCAGAGTCTGGGATCAGGCAGAAGTTACAGGGAGAGTTATTCTGCATGCAGGGACTAGGGTAGAGGTATACCCCAGGGCCCAGTTAGTCCCCTATGACACCAGAGGAAGCTGTATGGTATAGGGTTGGCCTTAGGACAGGGACTCCATCACCATATTTAGAGCAGCAAGAGGGTTGCTGTCTGACAGCCTCTGACTGTCTGACAGCGTGTTCAGAGACTGTGTTAAAGAAGCATTCCGGCTGGAGATTCCTTTCCTGTGGATGCAGCGTGTGCATTCATTCCTGCAGAGAACAGCGCAGCACGCCGTGGGATCACTGTGCGGTGTTGCTGAGTTCCAAGGATTTTCCTGACCAGGACTGGTCAGGGAGGTAGTATCTATTAAGTGCACCACCGGGCCCCAACACAGGGAAGCGCTATCCCTCACACTCACACTGGTCTTTATTGTTGGGGACACTCAAGAGACTGCAGGGAATGTGATGATGGACATGTGGGTGGGGGGATGGTATGCATTCAGAGTGATGCACTGTTATTGATATATTGTTTTGATGTTATGCAAAGAGGTGTTATTGGAGTTACAGTTCATGCTCAGTAAATACTGTTTATTCACACGGTGTGTATTTACTGTATGTGGGTTCTGGTGAGGGCACACTCCCACCCCGTTGGGATCCCTCATCAGTGGAGGCGCTGCACCGAGTACGAGAGTACTACTAGTCTTAATATAATTGCCCCAGGTTCCCCGTGGCGGAAGCTCAGCCCTCCTGTGAGCCAAGCAGGTAAAGCACCACACCTGGTAACACTGTATGTTCTCTGCATCCCCACACTGTATCTGCGATTGGGGGGGGGGGGTGGAATACCCGTTACACATGTATCAAAGTTTTTTCCCCAATTTTGCCCCGTCCCAGTTTACGACTTGAGGAGTGTTAGTGGGAAGGAGTTATCTGGTGCATACAATATAATACAATGCATCTCCCTGCACCATTCTTTATCCCTTTTACTTGCCCCCCAAAAATTGCAGTATCTGAAATGGTGTAAGTTTACTGTACATTTCTGCAGATGTAAAAAAAAAATCTTACATTTGACGCAACTTTATTCCAAAAAACACAACAGTGCATCAAAACACACCTTTCTTTGCGTTGATACATAGACCCCTCTGCTGTGAACATTCGATTGTGATAGCTACTGTACAGTAGCTGAGCAAAATGGAAACTACATGAAACAAGCTGTAGGACTATTGCATCTTGACTTCAGATCCCTGATATGCCATTTGTGGTTTAGCCACTCATAATTTATTTTGTAGTAAAGATTCCAAAAGTCAGGGTGTGCAGCGCACAGCAAGAATGGAAAGAGCAGGTCTTGCAAAAAACAGTCCTTTATTGGTGGGTCATATAGTTGTGGGACAGCAGCAAACCTTCTACGCGTTTCGTTCAAAAGAACTTTATCAAGAAGTGCTGTACATAGTGAGAGTAACAATTTAAATACAGCTGATTGCCTTGGTTTCGCGCCAAATGGTGACGTCACTAAGCGTCACTAACCAATGAAAAATGTGATCTCCGCGCATGCGCCCCGCGCCAGAGTACTCAGGGACTCCCTGCTCATACCAGCCGCGCTCAATCATAAGAGGCACGCCCCTCGGGGCGGCTCCCGCGATGAGGGCACGCCTCTGGCCATCGCAGGGGAACACCTCCTCCTCTCCACTCGGCGCATGTGCAGGTAAATCACTGAATAAACTCCCCTGTTCTTACATAGCGACCATAAAGGAGGCTTGTATCTTGAATGAAAGGTTCTAATACTATAATAATAATACATATGGTCGCTATGTAAGAACAGGGGAGTTTATTCAGTGGTTTACCTGCGCATGCGCCGAGTGGAGAGGAGGAGGTGTTCCCCTGCGATGGCCAGAGGCGTGCCCTCATCGAGAGAACCGCCCCGAGGGGCGTGCCTCTCATGATTGAGCGCGGCTGGTATGAGCAGGGAGTCCCTGAGTACTCTGGCGCAGGGCGCATGCGCGGAGATCACATTTTTCATTGGTTAGTGACGCTTAGTGACGTCACCATTTGGCGCGAAACCAAGGCAATCAGCTGTATTTAAATTGTTACTCTCACTATGTACAGCACTTCTTGATAAAGTTCTTTTGAACGAAACGCGTAGAAGGTTTGCTGCTGTCCCACAACTATATGACTAGGGTGACCACCCGTCCCCCTTTTGCCGGTACAGTCCCGGTTTTTCGGGAGCTGTACCGGTTTTCTGTGTGTACCGGAAATGTCCCGGATTTTCCTCACTGTGTCCCCATTTTTTTTTTTGTCGCCGGCGGTGCGCGAGTAAGCTGCGGTGTGCTGTGCGCGAGTCTGCGGCGGCGGCGCGGAGGAGGAGACTGCAGCAGCCCGGCTGGTAAGTATTTTTTTTTTTAATGCCCCCCCCCCCCCGGCAGTTTCCTACCTTGTTGGCCAATCCCCAGCGTCCCGGCATTAAGCCCCGCCCCCCGGCATCATCCTTCACCAAGGACTGGCATGTGGAATGGATAGAAGGAAGGGTGCCTGGGGGCGGGGCTTCCGCTTCCTGCGGCAGAGTACACGTGGTGTGTGTCTCTGCCCGCGGCTCCTGGCTCTTCTGCGCGGTGTTTCCCCCTCTCTGCCCGCCCGGGGGGATAGGAGGTGGGTTTTTTATCCTTTGCCTCCTGTCCTGGCGCTCCCTTCCCCCCCCCCCCCTGTCCCCTTGGTTCGGGAGATGGGCGCGGGGGCTGGCAGTGGTGGCTGCGCAGTGTTCCCCCATTCTGCCCCGGGAACCTGTGGCTGCCCGCCGGGGGAGGGGGGGGGCGGCAGTTTACCTTTGTGTCCCGGCGCTCCTATCCCCCCCCCCCCCCTAGGTGCGGGAGATGGGCGCAGGGGTGGGTGCAGGGGGAGGCGGAGAGCCACCTGCTCGTGGCTGCCTCTGTCTGTACTCCAGTCTGTGTGTGTGTGTGTACCAGTGTCTGTGTGTGTGTGTGTGTGTGTGTGTGTACCAGTGTGTGTGTGTGTACCAGTGTGTGTGTGTGTGTGTGTGTACCAGTGTGTGTGTGTGTGTGTGTGTGTGTACCAGTGTGTGTGTGTGTGTGTACCAGTGTGTGTGTGTGTGTGTACCAGTGTGTGTGTGTGTACCAGTGTGTGTGTGTGTGTGTGTGTGTGTGTGTGTGTACCAGTGTGTGTGTACCAGTGTGTGTGTGTGTGTACCAGTGTGTGTGTGTACCAGTGTGTGTGTGTACCAGTGTGTGTGTGTGTACCAGTGTCTGTGTGTGTACCAGTGTGTGTGTGTGCCAGTGTGTGTGTGTACCCGTGTCTGTCTCCCCCTCTCCCTCCCCCTCTCTCCCTCCCCCTCTCACCCTCCCTCTCTGTCCCTCTCCCTCTCTGTCCCTCTCTCTCTGTCTCTGTCTCTCTCACCCTCTGTCTCTCTCACCCTCTGTCACCTTCTCTCTCTCTCTGTCACCCTCTCTCTCTCTGTCACCTTCTCTCTCTCTCTGTCATCCTCTCTCTCTCTCTGTCACCCTCTCTCTCTCTCTGTGTCACCCTCTCTCTCTCTCTGTGTCACCCTCTCTCTCTCTCTCTGTGTCACCCTCTCTCTCTCTCTGTGTCACCCTCTCTCTCTCTCTGTGTCACCCTCTCTCTCTCTCTGTGTCACCCTCTCTCTCTCTGTGTCACCCTCTCTCTCTCTGTGTCACCCTCTCTCTCACTCTCTCTCTGTGTCACCCTCTCTCTCACTCTCTCTGTGTCACCCTCTCTCACTCTCTCTCTGTGTCACCCTCTCTCTCTCTCTCTCTCTCTCTCTCTCTGTGTCACCCTCTCTCTCTCTCTGTGTCACCCTCTCTCTCTCTCTGTGTCACCCTCTCTCTCTGTGTCACGCTCTCTCTCTGTGTCACGCTCTCTCTCTCTGTCACGCTCTCTCTCTCTGTCACCCTCTCTCTCTCTGTCACCCTCTCTCTCTCTGTCTCTCTCTCTCTGTCACCCTGTCTCTCTCTCTCTGTCACCCTCTCTCTCTCTGTCTCTCTCTCTCTGTCTCTCTCTGTCTCTCTCACCCTCTGTCTCTCTCACCCTCTGTCTCTCTCACCCTCTGTCTCTCTCACCCTCTGTCTCTCTCACCCTCTATCTCTCTCACCCTCTGTCTCTCTCACCCTCTGTCTCTCACCCTCTGTCTCTCACCCTCTGTCTCTCTCTGTCACCCTCTCTCTCTCTCTCTCACCCTCTCTCTCTCACCCTCTCTCTCTCACCCTCTCTCTCTCACTCTCTCTCTCACCCTCTCTCTCTCTCACCCTCTCTCTCTCTCACCCTCTCTCTCTCACCCTCTCTCTCTCACCCTCTCTCTCTCACCCACTCTCTCTCACCCACTCTCTCTCACCCACTCTCTCTCTCTCACCCACTCTCTGTCTCTCTCACCCACTCTCTGTCTCTCTCACCCACTCTCTGTCTCTCTCACCCACTCTCTGTCTCTCTCAGTCACTCTCTGTCTCTCTCACCCACTCTCTGTCTCTCTCACCCACTCTCTGTCTCTCTCACCCACTCTCTGTCTCTCTCACCCACTCTCTGTCTCTCTCACCCACTCTGTCTCTCTCACCCACTCTCTGTCTCTCTCACCCACTCTCTGTCTCTCTCACCCACTCTCTGTCTCTCTCACCCACTCTCTGTCTCTGTCTCTCTCTCTCTCACCCTCTCTCTGTCTCTCTCTCTCACCCACTCTCTGTCTCTCTCACCCTCTCTCTGTCTCTCTCTGTCTCTCTCACCCTCTCTCTCTCTGTCTCTCTCACCCTCTCTCTCTCTGTCTCTCTCACCCTCTCTCTCTCTGTCTCTCTCACCCTGTCTCTCTCTGTCTCTCTCACCCTCTCTCTGTCTCTCTCACCCTCTCTCACCCTGTCTCTCTCTGAATCTCTCACCCTCTCTCTCTCTGTCTCTCTCACCCTCTCTCTCTCTGTCTCTCTCACCCTCTCTCTCTCTGTCTCTCTCACCCTCCCTGTCTTATTTTAACTGCCGTATACCTACACCGAAGTAACCTACCCTTCTTTCTTCCAGATCTGACTCAAGTAATTCAATGAGACGAAGACCTCGAATAGACAGAGTAGGAACACTCCCCTTCCAGTCTAGTCCTTGAGGGAGTGCGGACACCGTACCCCTCCAGTATAGTACCTTGAGACGGATCAGGTAAGATCCCAGGCGAGATTGCTGCTTTTGAAATTGTGAAGAGGGGGCATCCAGACACTGGTTAAGGGGTTCCGAATCATTCACATCTGGGTTTTTTTTGTTCGATTAGTGAGGTCAACACACACACACAACTATGTAACAAAGACTAATGGTCGTAAGTATAAGTGTACTACAATAAATAAACTGTTATGTAAAAAAAAAAATGTCCCGGTTTTTCATTTTCAAAATCTGGTCACCCTATATATGACCCACCAATAAAAGACTGTTTTTTGCAAGACCTGCTCTTTCCATTCTTGCTGTGCGCTGCACACCCTGGCTTTTGGAATCTTTATCCCACTACAGCTGCACGCTCTGGAAGGGAGACTCTGGGAGGAAGCAAAATACTGTGAGTACACTACCTGGGGCTAACCCAATGAGGAAGGGGGGGGTGTCTTTGGGCAACCCACCCCAACCTTCAGGGTACCTTATGCCCTCTTAAGGCTTAGTACTGCTACTTTTTTATTCATATATACCCAGTTTATACTCCCTTCCATTACACACGGTCCCAGCACTTTCTGAGCACCATTTCACAATCAAACTTATTTTGTAGTAAGTTTGAATTTGAAGATAAAAAGAAAAATAAAATTTTTCTACAATAGTTAACAAGTGTATATTTCTTATTCATTGTAACTTAAAACTTAAAAAAAGGAAACGCAGAATCCACCATGTACATTAGTAAGATCTGCCACAGACTCTGAGGACTGGACATCTTGGCTATGGTGCATACCAGCAGCTAGTTTGTTCCTCCTGGTACCCTACCCAATATTAATTTATCCAAACAGCCTTTCTATTTTATATAGTTAGTCTTTTGATTGTTCTATTAAGAGTGTAAGCCTTTCTTATCTGATGATATAGGGTATAATATGGACCAGTTATGACATGCACACTGGTGAGAAAAAAAATTGTGATTAGATCTTAGTGATTAGATCATTAGTCTCAAGAAGTCTGTAATGTATGATGTATATAATGTATATATGATGTATTATGAATATACTGTATGATGTATTGAGCAGTGAATAATTACCACTACCACCCAGATGTCAAACTGAATCTGTTGGCTGTTGTTGCGCAGAGTTGTTTGATACCAATTTATTTTCATTTTAAATATTTAATTTCTCTGAAACGGTACAAGCAAATTGTCTGAAAATGTTTATTTATGTCTGAAATTTTTTATTTATGTCTGAAAATGTTGTACAAGTTGTAAAATAATTCATTTAATGTTATGTATAAAGAATCTGGTCGATGAGATTGTTTAATTTTTGTTTTATAACTTAAAAAAACATAAAATCATTCCAAGATAGGGCCAACACGGGGTGGAAACTTCTGGCAGACCTAAGTTAGGATGGCAGAACGGTACTGTACCTTCAAAATGTAATCTGAATCAGTAAAGGTCTTTGGCCCGTGGAGAGAGAACATGCAAACAAAAAGACAACAAAAAAATACACCCAAAGTGGCCACAAAGTCTAGTTGAAGTCTTCACTCACTCATCCAATGATACATGTGTATGGTGTGTGTGTGTGTGTGTGTGTGTGTGTGTGTGTGTGTGTGTGTGTGTGTGTGTGTGTGTGTGTGTGTGTGTGTGTGTGTGTGTGTGTGTGTGTGTGTGTGTGTGTGTATGATGCATGTGTATGGTGTGTGTGTGTATACAGTATATGATGCATGTGTATGGTGTTTGGTGTATGTGTGTGTATGTGATGCATGTGTATAGGGGGTGGTGTATGTGTATGTATGTGATGCATGTAGGTGGGTGTACTGTATGTATGTATGTATGTATGTATGTATATATATACAGTATATATATATATATATATATATATATATATATATATACAGTGGTCGACAAATCACCAAAAAATCTACTCGCCGAACAAAAAAATCTACTCGCCACCTAGTACCACACGTGTGCTGCTTGGGCCAATAGGAGCTCGCCACGATGTTAAATCCACTCGCCCAGGGCGTGTAAATGTATAGGTTTGTCGAACACTGTATATATATATATATATATATATATATATATATATATATATATATATATATATATATACAGTATATACAGCTCAACCCCGTTATAGCACAATCCGCTATAACGCGGATCGCTTATAACGCGGTTTGAGCGTGGACCCCGAATAATTTTTTTTTTTTTAAATTACGTTTTTTTTTTGCACAAACACTGCACACACACTGCACACTGCATACATTCACAGCACACTGCACACACTCAAAGCACACCGCATACATCAACAGCACACTGCACACACTCACAGCACACTGCACACACTCACAGCACACTGCACACACACACAGCACACTGCACAGCACACTGCACACACACACAGCACACTGCACAGCACACTGCACACACTCACAGCACACTGCATACACTCACAGCACACTGCATACACTCACAGCACACTGCATACATTCACAGCACACTGCACACATTCACAGCACGCTGCACACACTCACAGCACACTGCACACTCACAGTACACTGCATACACTCACAGCACACACCATACACTCACAGCACACTGCATACACTCACAGCACACTGCACACACTCACAGCACACTGCACACACACACACTGACACACTGACACACACACACACACAGTCTCACACAGTCAAATACACACATACACTGACACACTGTCTCTTTAAGGGAGCTTGCTCTCGCAAGATGGATGCAGAAGCAGGAAGCAGAGACAGGGAGAAGAGCTGCCAGATAAGTGCTGCGTGCTGTTGCCGCTGCCCCACCGGGTCTGGGAACGCTGGGAGAGTTCTCAGCTTTCCCCCTCCAGCAGACACGGTACCACCACAAAAAAAATATAACGCGGTTTATAATCTCAGATTAGCCCCTGAGGACGACATTTATGTGGAAACGCACGTTGGGTGAATCATTACTACAGGGTGGCACTTTGTTGGTGACATCCAGAGTGGAGGACGACTTTACCAGCCCAGTGTATGCTGTGACGGCCGCGGAGCAGATGCTGTTGCTGTGAAAAAAAACAACTGTCTGTCCATATGACCCAGGGTGGTCTGAATGCTCACCACAAAGGCACTTATGTAAGTGGAATACTTTGTGTTTTTAATATTAAAAGCAGTATTACAGTATACTATTTTGCTTTTTCCTTTTTTGTATATGGATATCCCTTCCTTCTCTATGGATCTGGAGTATTTATCTGTAAACTAAAGTTGGTAACTTCTAATAACCACAACGCTTTACTATCACATTGTACACGTGAGTGAAAATTTTATAGAGCTATCAACATTGATTTCATTGTTGGGGTTGACAATATTGCACTATTTGGTATCTTTACTTCTCTTCCATGTCCTGATGTGATTTGCGCACCTGTTTCTTCTTGTGTATTAATGTATTGTAATTAGGGTGCCCATTGAGTGCTATAGAGGTTTATCATGCCCATATTATTATTATACGGGTTTTATGTACCACTATACTACTCAATGGGTACAGGGTGGGTATAGTCAGTCAGGGGTGGGTGCTTAGGCTTCACGGTTGGGTGAAGGGGGTATTAGCCCTAAGGATGGGTGTCTAGACCTTGCGGGTGGGTAACGGTTGGGTTAACCCTTTTATTACCTTAGCGGTATTAACCGCTAAGGTATTGAAGGGGTTAAGTCCCCCGCAACCCCCCCCCCCCCCCGCAAGGCCTAAACAGCCACTAAGGGCCAAATTCCCCTTTCACCCACCCTCGCTAGCCACAGTAAGCCTGGCATGGGTGTTTAACCCCGTGATTGCCTTACTTAGCGGTTAGCCCCTAAGGTAATGAAGTTGCCGTAAATGCATTTTTCCTGCATCGGATGTATGCCGGGGGGCTCCGGAGCTGCTATTAATGGCTATCAGCTCTGGAGACCCCCGGCATCAATCCGAGGCAGGAAAAGGACCTGATTTTTTCTAAGTCCCAACACATCGCAGCTCATCGAGGCCATCTCCCCACCAATTTACCTAAATTTTGAGGTGAATTGGATTTGGGGAGAAGATCGCCTTTTAGGGCTGTGATAGGCCGCGACAACCGACTCGCGTGTATCTAAATCGCGCGAGTTTATGATCCTCCCGAAAATGGTCGATAAGCGGCTGATCGCCACTCAATTGGCGATTTTCTTTTGGTGATAAAATTTTGCGGCGATACAGGCCGTTATCGAGCACTTATCGAGGCTTTCTGAATACGAGTAGCCATTTTGGTCGATAAGTGCTCGATAAGGGCCTTATCGAGGCTTTCTGAATGAGGCCCACAGTCTTTTAGGGTAAAATAGAAGACAGAAACCAAGGTGTTAGGTTCTCAGGCTTTTGTCTGCTTTATTCCCCCACGGAGTGAAACTGAAGAGTACTGTACAAAACAAACAGAACAGAAACAAACTCCTAGTTCAACTGAGCTTTAACTATATAATTCTACAGTTGGGGGGCTTGTCCACTTACCAACAAAACAAACATGCAACAGTTGTGCAGTAAAAAAAGGCAACAAACTTTACCTGGCAGCTTCATGCTCTCCCTCTGAGTCTCCTGACATCAGCCCAGCCTCCAGGCTCTGAGGGTAGAGAGAGCGAGCCTGAGACAGTACCAAGCAGGTTTAAATAACAGCTGTCCTCATTATCGGACCAGGTGAGAGAGGCCGGAGCTCAGTACAAAATTTGTTCTCACCCACTAGTTATAGCTATCCTGTAACTGCGGAGTAGAGCAACGGCCCACCCTGCTCTCCCAATGCTCCACACAATGGACCCCATGATTACAAATCAATGACTGAGTTTTATTAAAACTGCATCTGGTCAGCACCGTGGATATATATATATTCCATACCATCGGCAACAGGAGTTAGAATATGTTTTATTCAATTTCCATCACCAATGGTATTTGGAACTCTGACCATTTGGTCATTTTTTACTGGTTTGTTTTTATCTTGTGGTACACACCCAGTTCCACATTATTTTGTGCTGTTGTAATGTGTTTACAATTGTTCACATATGTTACATCTATTAAATGTATTTATGTCAAATTGGAGACAGTGAGCCCTGAGGAAGGTCCCTCTACGAGGACCGAAACGTTGGCTGCCGGGTGTTCTTAATACACATCTTTTTTCTACAATTGCAGTGTGCTGTCTTATTTTGGTCATCAGGATCCCCCTGGTCACTACGTACATATCCGTATGTTATGGGACAAGCATCTGCCTTCACCAAAAACGTGAGTGCAAACTGCCATACCAATGACTATATATATATATATATAACAAAGAAACAACACAAAAATATGTAGCGCTCAGGTGGCTATAAGTGATAATATAAATGAAAAATAAAATATATTATAACTAATAAAATGACTAAATTAAAAATAACAGGTATTTAACTAAATATTACAACAAACAATAACATGATTGTGATAAAGGATAAGTCCAATATAAATGTTCCACATTTGAAAAAAATCCAGAGAGGTAAGAGTTACATAGTTACATAGTAGATGAGGTTGAAAAAAGACGTATGTCCATCAAGTTCAACCTATGCTAAATTTAGACAACAGATACTTTACTTACTTATTGATCCAGAGGAAGGCAAACAAAAAACCCCATTAAGGGGAAAAATTAATTCCTTCCTGACTCCAAGAATTGGCAATCGGATTAATCCCTGGATCAACATCCTTCCCATGTATACTTATTTGGTATATCCCTGTATACCTTTCCCATCTAAAAACATGTCCAACCTTTTTTTGAACAAATCTATTGTATCTGCCATCACAGTGTAAGGAATCCGCTCCACGGTTTACTGGTTACCTTACCTTGCAGACCGGTGCAGTTCTGGAACAACTTTCCTGAGGTTTGCTGCAGCCTGGATTCACTCAAAGCAATACACACTCCCTCTGGTATCTACTGCAGCTGTGCAGCCTTTCATTGCAAACTATACTTGCATTCACTCATTAGGGGCAGTACCTTCACACCCCCGCCGGGGATTGGCCCGCTGGCCTTTAAGTATTGCTTGCCCATAATGCTCCTTGCCGAGCATAGTCCTAACTGGATGTCAACTGTTTTGCCACAAGCTCTCGCTTGTTCCCCTTTGCTGATACCAGGTCACGCCCTGCGTCCTTCAGCTTCCTTCAAGCCGTTTGTTCTCCAATGCTGATTTCAGGTTACGTCCTGCATCCTTCAGCTCCCTTCAAGCCGCTTGTTCCCTTTTGCTGATAGCAGAGGTTTCGTCCCTGCGTCCTTCAGCCTCCTGGATTCCTGCACTAAGTAGAGGTTTCGTCCCTGCGTTCTGCAGTCTCCTGGATTCCTGCACTGAAGCGGAGGTTTCCCTGTATCTACAGCTTCCTGGTTCCTGGGGCCTACTCTTTCCCTAATATAGAGAGGCCGTGTCCTGGTTCCTGCGCTGAAACGGTGGATTCCCTTGCCCGCTCAGGACTTTTGCGCTGTAGCACTGGTGCACCCGTGCAGCAAGACGGTGTGCTATTCTGGTCTGCCTACCATCTCCTGTGACCAGCACCATGGGCCATGGTCGTCGCTCGCACAAAGGCCAACCCCGCGCTCCTAAGCTGAAGCGGGTTTCTTCTATCTCCTTATTGCCGAACTCTTGCATGAACAATGTTTATCCTGACGTCTCCTGTTCTGACCCTGGCTTGTACAACGACGACGCTGTCTTCTCCAATCCTGATCCTGCGACATATGACTACGAACTGCGCAATCCGGATCAGCCTGCGCGGTCTCAGGTCGGTGCTTTTACAACCCCACCTCAGCCTCGCGGTCCGACCCTGGTTTGTGGCGAGCAGAACCCTGACAGTATGCTCGGCCCTACAAACTCAGACCCCGCTGAGGTGTGGGTTGGTAAGTTTTTTCCTAAAAACCTGTCCCAGCCTGTAGACCAGTCCCAGTTTGAGAATAATTATTTGTGCGATATAATACCTCTGATGGAAGATCCGTTTATGTTGGAGGGCTTGACTCCCTTGCAAAAGAAATGCCGTAATAATCTGGTTTATAAGGCTTAAAACTTAACTTAAAACAGTACCTGGCCCGTCTTTTGGCCATTGCTAACATTGCTTGCTCCCCTGATTCCCCTTTAACTGGGGAGGAGCTGAGTCCTGTGGAACTGGTCAACGCCTGTAGTACACTCAATGCCCTGACTTTATCCTTGGACATTCCTATAGTATTCCCGGAACCTTCCGTCATGGTGGCTCTCGCTCACGAGACGCTGCATTTACTTTCCCGTGCATTGGATGATTGCTTGTTAAAACAGGATCGTCTCTTAGCCGCTCACGCCGTCGTTTGGCGGTATCCCTCGGCTACCAGTCCTGTTGCTAAACCGGGGGACGTATCTCTCTCTCCGGGAGATGACCAAACAGAACTATTACCAATATCTCCCAACGTAGTAACTGCCACAGTCCCAAGCTCTGATTGTATGCCTGGGTTCCCTGACACTAATGATATGTCTACATTAACCCCTGCCGATCAGTCCTGTGAGGTCCCCTTGGAGAACACATATGTGTCACTAACTAACACTAAGGTTCTTGTATCAGAGAATAAGTCCCTTAGTTCTCCTATTTCTAGCTTTGAATCCCTCTCTCTAGGTCTTGAGGGTTTTCCAGCTTTAAACTCTGCTAGACAGTCCTGCGCGCTTTCCCCTTCAGAGAAAGAATCCCTAAGTTCTGTTCCCAGGGTTATTTCTGTATTAACCTCTGTGGGGCTGCTCTCTGAGTTTCCTTTGGTAAATCCCTGTTCTCTGTCAGCCACGGTCACGCCCCTAGCTTCAGACGAGAGATTCCTGCTCTCTTCTAATACAGAGAAAAGGTTACCTATGTATTACTCTCAGGCATTGTCTGCATTAACCCCTGTAAATTCTTGCTGCCTCCAAGTTAATGCCTTCGTTGTAGCCTCAGAGAATGAGTCCACAAGTCAGACAGCAGAGGTTGCATTGAGGGATTCCCATAACCGTACGGAGTCTCTAGATATTCTTTGCTATAAATCCCCTGCTTCAGCTCAAGTTTCCGCAGTTTCGTCTCCGGAGACTTCGGCTAAAGTTCTGGTTCCTGTTAAATGTATTCAGGAGTCAGGTTTTTCCCTAAGCTTAGTCGCAGAGATCCTTCTCCCGGGTATTTCACTGAACCAGCCTGTCGCCCACATAGCGGTGATCCCTGCTTCAGCGCATAGTTCCCACATTATGGAGTCTGCAGTAAGTTCTGGTTTCCCAGACATCCCTTACCAAATACCTACTTCAGAGACCAGTACAGTTATGATTAACCCCCGTGTACTGTCTGAGTTCTCCTCCTCTTTAAGCTTAGGGTTAAAGGCATACAGTAGTCTGTATGTCCCTCCTGGGGTTCATATTGTGTTCCCAGGAATGTTTGCGGACGCACGGTTTTCTCCCAAAAGTGACGCTTTTTCATATAGATCAGTAAAAAGCTTGCATACTGTTTCCCTTTTTGCTGAATTGTGTCTTACTAGTTTTGAGACTCTGAGAGGTAATGATTCTCCTTCTGATTCTGAGGCTCTTTCTATAAGGGGTATCCTGTCTGGGGGCTCTCCTGATTTCTCTCTCCAGGCTAATCCTTTGGGGATCAGCATATCTGCGGTCACTCCCTAAGTACTGTCTGAGGACACCATGCACATATTACAAGTCCTGGGGTTTAAATCTGAGCTTTTTAGCTGTCCTGCCTTTGCTGAAACCCAGTCCCTCAGTACTGTGTCTAAATATGTCCCAGCAAACATGGGGTTACTCGGGGGGGAGATTAAAGCTCCTGTCTTAAAGGGTATTTTTTCTCACATGTCCAGCAAATTTAGAATCTCAGTAAGTGTTTCTATGTCACTTATCAATACATCTGATTTTTTCCCTAATCAAACCCAGATACCCTCACTATCGGTTAGGAGTCCTGTGATCAGAGATTTTGCACTAGAAAACACACCAATTCATGTTTTTGTCAGGTTAGGTACCCCTGTGGTTAGGGCCATTGCAGTTTTAGAGAAGACTCTTTGTACTCCTAAGGTGAATGTCATTAAGAGTTTTCATAGTTCATACTTGCTGCTTGTTGATTCTCAGGGCCCTGTCACTGAGGTACAGACTTCAGCTTCTGATGTTAGCTTCCCTCCCACCACTACCCTGGCTCTGCCTTTTTCTCAAGCTACTGATTTGAAGATCCCAAGGACTATTCCTGATTCACTGACAATATTATCTCCCAATGAAGATTTCCCAGTATTGGAGAGCTCTACTGGTGTTTGCTTCTCTGCTCCTGCTAAACCATGGTTTTGTCCCTCGGAATTTTCGGTTGCCCCTGTTATTTCCTCTCAGTTGGAAATACTCTGTACGTATCCCAAGATTTCGGTCCCTATGCCTGGTTTACTGCTTGCCTTGTCACCTTCCATACCAATACCGGGAGATGCTTCTAACCAGCCTATACCCTTACTAACCATTACCTGGGAGCCTTCTAGAGGAAAAATTCCTCGCAAATTCCAACATGCAGTGGTCAGCCAAGACTTTTTCTGTTACAAAGTTTCTCCTGGTGTATTCGATCAACTATCAGGGCCGCGGATCCTAGATTCAGGTTTCTTTATTAAGGACTGGGCTTTCAGTGGGGGTTCTTCTACCGTTTTTGCTCTGGAACTCTCTGGTTCTTCACAGCCCTGGATTTCCAAGTCATTTTGCGGGGCGAGCCATGTACCAAGGATGTTTCTTCTACCACTCTCATTTCCTAGAACTGTACTCACCAAGGAACTGCTCATTTATGGATCCCCTTTCCACCTAAAGAACTTTAGGAACAACTCGATGTCTCCGAGACCCATGGATGGTCCTGTCTGGCCGCAGTTTTCACCGTGGGGTGGGGGTACACTAAGGAGTAACCACGAGTCTCTGGACCACGACTCTACCCCCAATCCTAGACGGTTCAGCAACAATTCCCGGTCCCCCAACTCTATGTGTGCTCATGTTCGCCCGGAGGTCTCGCGTGAAGGGGGGGGTACTGTAAGGAATCCGCTCCACGGTTTACTGGTTACCTTACCTTGCAGACCGGTGCAGTTCTGGAACAACTTTCCTGAGGTTTGCTGCAGCCTGGATTCACTCAAAGCAATACACACTCCCTCTGGTATCTACTGCAGCTGTGCAGCCTTTCATTGCAAACTATACTTGCATTCACTCATTAGGGGCAGTACCTTCACACCCCCGCCGGGGATTGGCCCGCTGGCCTTTAAGTATTGCTTGCCCATAATGCTCCTTGCCGAGCATAGTCCTAACTGGATGTCAACTGTTTTGCCACAAGCTCTCGCTTGTTCCCCTTTGCTGATACCAGGTCACGCCCTGCGTCCTTCAGCTTCCTTCAAGCCGTTTGTTCTCCAATGCTGATTTCAGGTTACGTCCTGCATCCTTCAGCTCCCTTCAAGCCGCTTGTTCCCTTTTGCTGATAGCAGAGGTTTCGTCCCTGCGTCCTTCAGCCTCCTGGATTCCTGCACTAAGTAGAGGTTTCGTCCCTGCGTTCTGCAGTCTCCTGGATTCCTGCACTGAAGCAGAGGTTTCCCTGTATCTACAGCTTCCTGGTTCCTGGGGCCTACTCTTTCCCTAATATAGAGAGGCCGTGTCCTGGTTCCTGCGCTGAAACGGTGGATTCCCTTGCCCGCTCAGGACTTTTGCGCTGTAGCACTGGTGCACCCGTGCAGCAAGACGGTGTGCTATTCTGGTCTGCCTACCATCTCCTGTGACCAGCACCATGGGCCATGGTCGTCGCTCGCGCAAAGGCCAACCCCGCGCTCCTAAGCTGAAGCGGGTTTCTTCTATCTCCTTATTGCCGAACTCTTGCATGAACAATGTTTATCCTGACGTCTCCTGTTCTGACCCTGGCTTGTACAACGACGACGCTGTCTTCTCCAATCCTGATCCTGCGACATATGACTACGAACTGCGCAATCCGGATCAGCCTGCGCGGTCTCAGGTCGGTGCTTTTACAACCCCACCTCAGCCTCGCGGTCCGACCCTGGTTTGTGGCGAGCAGAACCCTGACACACAGTCTCCATGGGTAATGAATTCCACATGTTAACTGCCCTTACTGTAAAGAACCCTTTCCTTTGTTGCTGGTGAAATTTCCTTTCCTCCAACCTTAAGGGATGGCCCGAGTCCTTTGTACTGCCCGTGGGATGAATAGTTCTCTTGAAAGCTCCTTGTATTGTCCCTGAATATATTTGTATATAGTTATCATATCCCCTCTTAGACGCCTCTTTTCTAATGTAAATAAATCTAATTTAGCTAGCCTCTCCTCATAAGTTAGAATGTCCATTCCCTTTATTAATTTGGTGGCTCTTCTCTGCACTCTCTCTAGTTCCATAATGTATTTTCTTAGGATTGGTGCCCAAAATTGTACTCCATATTCCCTGGACTACTCAAAAGCCTTGCACTATCTACTGAATGTTGGTGGAGAACTCTAAAAACCAGCACACCAACCACTGCTCACTCTAATGGAAAACACCACAAATTTAGAACTTGCAAACAACTACCCAAATTTCTACTCATACTATTATTCTCTTTAGCAGGTGATATTGAAACTAACCCAGGTCCTCCCATTTCAACTCTGTCCCATGCCCCTGAGAATTCCACCTTTAAATTCCAAAAAGGGCTATCTGTCGCCCATATAAACATCCGGAGCCTGCTGCCCAAACTGGATGAACTAAGGGCATGGTGCCTTATGCATAAACCCAAAGCCATCGTTCTTACAGAAACATGGCTATCCCCTAAAACCCCTGATGCAAATATCGCCATTCAGGGATACTCCATTTTTAGGAGAGATAGGTCAAAGAGAGGAGGAGGGGTGTTATTTTATATTGCAGACACCTTACAATTTACACTGTTAAATTGCTCACCAAGTCCACTCTCTTTTGAAACTCTAGTTGGCAAAATCTGCCTCCCCTTTTCTAAGCCCATCTTGCTTGCTGGCATCTACCGCCCCCCTAAAGCCCCTCTACAATCCTTGACTGATATCACCCAATTTCTTGGCTCCATTTCATCTCTGAATGAGAAGAGTGAGCTGCTAGTTCTAGGGGATTTCAACTTTAATTGGTTTTACCCTAAAAAACCACAAAATCCAGATACAACTCAAGTCACTTAACCTATCGCAACTCATTTCCCAACCCACACGGATAAACCTGAAATCGCATAACCATTCCTTGCTAGACTGGATTCTCTCCTCAAACCCCAGCAGAATCCAATCCTCTGGCATCCTTCCTGATATTTTCAGTGACCATGCAATAGTGTACTGTGTAGGGAAAATAAAACCGCCCCATTCAAGCCCTAAAGTTCTCCTCACTAGAACATTTAAAAACTTTAACCCACAACAGTTTCTGGATGACCTTACCAACTGCCCATGGCACAGAATCGATTTAATTCCCAACTCCGATTCTGCGCTCGACTATTTCCAATCCAAGTTCTTAAAACTCTGCGATACCCATGCTCCACTTTGCAAAATAAGGGTACGGGGTGCCCACCTTCCATGGGTTACACCTGACCTTATAGCACTCTACCAGTTCAGGGATGCCTTGTGGAAAAGCTACAAAGTAACTGGCACTACCAAGGATCTCAATCACTACAGATGCATGCGGAACATGTGCACAAGGCAAACAAGGCATGCAAAAGCACAATATTACTCTGACAATCTCCACCAAAATACATCAAACCCAGCTAACTTCTGGAAGGTTATCAACAATATATTCCAGCCTCCTAACCATCAACAACCAAGTAATATCACTAAGGGGGATATTACTCTGACAAACCCCACTGACATTGCAAATGCATTCAATGATTACTTTGTGGGGTGTGCCACTAACTTATTAGCGAAACGCAGCACAAACCCCAAACATGAATCATCCTGGGAGTATCCCTACAGTCCCACCCCCTCCCAACACTGCCCACAATTTTCAATTTAGCCCAGTATCTGAAGAGGAGATTACACAAGCGCTCCCCAAACTAAAACTAAGCAGCCAATGTGGACCCGACTTACTACAATCTAGGTTCCTACGACTTGGTGCCCCAGCCATTGCCAAACCAACTGCGTCCATAGTCAACTCTATCCTGTCTGCAGGCCATATCCCTAAGACCTGGAAAACTGCCAGGGTTGTCCCAATCTTCAAAAGTGGGGACAAAAACACTGTCTCAAACTACAGGCCAATCTCACTTCTCCCAATTCTATCCAAAGTTATGGAAAAATGTGTCCACTCCCAATTAAGCGATTTCTACACCAAGACAAAGTTCCCTAGCCAATTCCAGTCTGGGTTTCGTCCCAAACACTCCACCGTAACTAGGGTAAAGATGGCGGATTCCGGCGCAACTGCAGATGACTGACTCAGAGATAGCGATGTAGAATGGTGGCGGTCACTGCAGAAACGGAGCTCAGTCAGGATACCATAAAATCAGCTTTATTTCAGGGTGCTGCACATTACTGAGAGACCATCTCTGACGCGTTTCGTCTCGTGGCTGAGACTTTATCAAAGAGTACTCTTTGATAAAGTCTCAGCCACGAGACGAAACGCGTCAGAGATGGTCTCTCTGTAATGTGCAGCACCCTGAAATAAAGCTGATTTTATGGTATCCTGACTGAGCTCCGTTTCTGCAGTGACCGCCACCATTCTACATCGCTATTTCTACCTAATCGGCTGGAGCACGCCGGCAATCTTGTTGCAGGGGATTTTACTATCCCTCCCAACGTCTGACGTCAGTTCCCGAGCGTCAGCAGCGCCGGAGCGCACGGCCTGCTGGGACCTGCCTGGAGCGGCAGGGGGAGAACGCCATACTCCGCACGGAGCACCCGTGGAGCGGTGAGAGGCAAGAAGACGATCTCAGACGGTGGATTCCTGTCCCTGAGAGCTTGCCAGACGACGTCCACCCTGTGGGATATTCGTGAAGTGGGGACAGCGAGGAAAGACGAGCGGCGAGGTGACCAGGTCGGGTAAGGGCAGCAGATATAGACTGCCGTGAGTTCATGAGAAAGGCTCCCAACAGGGCTTTTTCTCCTGCCTCTATCTATATCCTGCCAATTGGGCCCCCCCACCGTGGTTTTATAGCATCCATACCTCCCCCCACCCCCTTCTGGACTTTATCCATTCATCTCTTTATTCTGCAACACCATTGCCTACATCTTCTATATATAGAAGCAGCATATTACCCAACACAAACGAACATTTGCATCAGTTAGAGCACAGGACATTCGGGGTTTACTCCCCACCTTTTCCACCGACTGACTCAGAGAGGCTGCTGGGATACTTCAACAGCTTTATTGTTCCAAAACACACAAGGGCTAACACCGCATTCTCCCCCTCAACGCGTTTCACCCTTAGGAATAGGGCTTCGTCTTGGAGTGGGGAGAAGCGGATGCTGCCTGTTTAAATACAGGAAAGCCCGCGAAAACGGGTACAAACATATTAAAACATTAACTCCTCCAATGCCTTTGCCTGTTACTTATGTTATCAATCGGGTAATCAGTACTCCGTACTTATATACATTGTTGCACTTATGTTGTTATTTTAGCATTTTGTTTAAACATGTTAGTAAAAGATATGCCATTTGAACTCAGGTAGATCATTGGAGAAAATTGAAAGGATATAAGTAAAAAGTGGCTGCAAACACTGCTAAAGCCTGGTATATATCCAACGAATTTATGCTAACTGCCTATAATAATTGTGCATAAGTTTCTACTTACACACATATTATACATTGTAAAATTAAATAGACAATGTAAATTATTGGGCTGATTCATGCATCATACATTGGACTATAACCAGGTGCTGGAAGAAAGAGGAAAAGAAAGGGGAAGAAATGGGGGGGGGGGGGGAGAGGGGGGAGGGAGGGAAAAAAGGGGGGGGGGGGAAAGGGAGGGGAGGGGAAGGGGAAAGAAAGGGAGGGGGGAAGGAAGAGAGGAAGGGGGGGGAGAGGGGGAGGGGAGGGGGGAAGGGGAGGGGGGGGGGGAGGGGAAGGAGGGAAGGGGAAGGGGGTGTGGGGAAAAGAGTCAGTGTAAATAGTTACAGAGGATAACATATTAGACTGTATGCCCTCACCCTGCGGGCATTTCATCTCAGTATTAGAATTAAAATTCAAAAAGAAATTCAAAGAAAAATTCAAAGAAGAATTTAAAGAAAACAACGTAGATCCCAGTCAATGTTAAGTCCGTTGGGCTGCAGAGAACCCAGTGTATGTATCCAGTGTGCCTCTCTCTGGTGTAAAATCCTTAGTCTATCCCCTCCTCGGGGTGGTAACACTATGTGTTCGATGGCACAACATTTGAAATTCTCCACAGAGCCCAACGGACATAAATTGAAATGCAAAGGTACCGGATGTGTAGTATCGTGTTTTTTAATTAACCTGAGATGTTCCATAATGCGGATTTTAAGGACTCTACTGGTTAGTCCTATATATTGTTTATTACAACCACATTTTAGGAGGTAAATCACGAAATTGGTCTGGCATGTTATAAACGTTTTAATGGGAAATCTACGTGTTTCATCATGGTTTGAGAAATGTTTAGTCTTAATCATATTTGGACATATTTTACAATGCCCACATTTGAACGAGCCAGTTAGCTTTGGGAACATGGACCTACTAGTTATGTTGCGGTTGGTTGGTTTTAACATGCTGGGCGACAAAAGGTTCCCTAGAGTAGCAGCCTTGCGAAAAACTATTTTTGGGCCCATACTGACCAGTTTACCTAATAGAGGATCTAAAGACAAAGTGGTCCAGTGTTTATGTATGATGGCTTTGATACAATTGGCCTGGTCACTAAAATTAGTGATGAAAAAAGGGGGTCCCATGTCCTCTCCTTGTGTGACCTTTGTATGTTGGCGAACATTCATATTTATGAGTTGTTCTCTATTGGTGTCTAGGGCATTTTGATACGCGAGATCAAGGTCCCTAGCGTCATAACCCCTTGACAGGAATCGCTCTCTCATCTCGCGCGCCCTCTGTTCAAAGGACCCTAAAGTAGAACAGTTCCTACGTAGCCGCAGGAACTGTCCCTTCGGGATGCCTCTGACCAGAGGGCGCGCATGACAGCTCCTGGCATGAAGCAGTGAGTTTCTGGCATTTTCTTTTCTGTAAATGTCAGATTGGACGTTTTTTTCCAAGTCCACATAGAGATTTAAATCCAAAAATTTGATTTGGTATTTATCATAGGAATGAGTGAATCTCAAATTTAGTGTGTTATCAGCCAGATACTCAAAAAACTTCAAAAGCTCTTCCTCCCCACCACTCCAGATCAAGATGAGATCATCAATGTAGCGTTTGTAAAACGCCACATGATGTCTGAAAGGATTGGAATCTCCAAAAACGTGGGACATCTCCCACCAACCCATGAAGAGGTTGGCGTAGGAGGGGGCAAAAGACGTCCCCATTGCTGTCCCACGTGTTTGGAGATAAAACTGTTGGTCAAAGAGAAAATAATTGTGCGTGAGTGAAAATGGGGGAGAATGCAGTGTTAGCCCTTGTGTGTTTTGGAACAATAAAGCTGTTGAAGTATCCCAGCAGCCTCTCTGAGTCAGTCATCTGCAGTTGCGCCGGAATCCGCCATCTTTACCCGATTTCCTTCTGACGGTGGCACGCAGGAGTAGCCGAGGAGAGCAGGCCCCAGACTGGAGATGCAGGTAAGGTAAGCAACCAACAACCCCCTGCACCAGTCAATCCAGTGGCCCAGCGGAGCTCCCTCATGCGCTACCCCACTGACTGACAGCAATACAGTTTGCCACAGTGCACACGGAAGCGCAGGCAGATCCCCACATTCACTCCACCGTAACTACCCTGCTAAAAGTTTGCAATGAAATCCAGTGTGGAATGGAACGGGGACAACTCACTGGTGCAGTATTCCTAGATTTTGCAAAGGCTTTTGATACAGTTGATCATGTTATCCTGCTTAACAAACTCCAGAGCTCTGGAATAGGGAAACATGCTTTATACTGGTTTCAGTCCTACCTATCAGGAAGATCCCAACATGTGTCCATCTCAGGCTCTAACTCCAACCCCCTGGATATCACCTGTGGTGTCCCGCAAGGCTCTGTTCTGGGGCCCCTACTCTTCTCAGTGTTCATTAATGATCTTCCCACAGCTTGTAAGGAAGCCTCAATACACATGTATGCAGATGACACAATCCTATATGCACACAGCCATAGCCTCTCTGACCTTCAACATATACTTCAGTCTGACTTTTTGAGACTCGAAAACTGAATTTCCCAAAACAAACTGTTTTTAAACACTGACAAGACTGTAACAATGGTATTTGGGACCAAGACTAAATTTGTAAAGCTTCCAGTGACTGAGCTCCTGATTAGAACCAACGCTAACACCACCCTAACACCTGTCACTAGTTTTAAATACCTGGGCTTATGATTTGACTCCCACTTAACATTCGGGATGCACATTGATACCCTGACAACCAAGACCTATGCCAAACTAGGGGTACTTTACAGGAACAAATCCTCCCTAAGTCTCCTGGTCAGAAAGCGTATTGCACAGCAGATGCTAATGCCAATTATTGACTATGGAGACATAGTATATGGCTCGGCTCCTCAAACCCACCTTAGCAAACTTGACACCCTCTACAATTCAATTTGTCATTTTGTTCTCCAATGCAACTACAACACACATCACTGCGAAATGCTCAAAGAACTAGATTGGTCATCACTAGAGTCTAGGCGCAAAGTTCACCTTTCCTGTCTCACCCTCAAATACTTTCTGGGCAAGCTACCCAGCTACCTGAACAAGCTCCTCACCCCTACCACATGCAGCACCTATCACCTGAGATCAGACTCCAAAAGACTATTCATGGTCCCAAGACTCAACAAAGTATCCGGACGTTCCTCCTTCTCCTTCCGTGCACCCCAAAACTGGAACAACCTACCAGAGACTCTCATATCCACCACCAGCTTAAGTTCTTTCAAATCTAAGGCTGTCTCACACTTTAATCTGGTCTGTAACTGTTTCATACGCTCATAATATATATTTTCTTTAACTGTGCACGCAATGTCTTGTATATAATGTATACCTTGTTCATTTATGTAACTGTACTTGTAACCATGTATTATTTGTTTTACTCTGTGCCCAGGACATACTTGAAAACGAGAGGTAACGCTCAATGTATTACTTCCTGGTAAAATATTTTATAAATAAATAAAATAAATATTCAAGGTGTGGTCTTACTAATGCTTTGTAAAGGGGCATAATTATGTTTACTTCCCTTCCATCCATTGCCCGTTTGATGCAAGATAAGATCTTGTTTGCCTTTGCAGCTACTGCATGACATTGGGCACCATTGCTAAGCCTGCTGTCTACAAGCACTCCTAAATCCTTCTCCGTCAAGGATTCCCCCAATATATCTCCATTTAATTTGTAAGTCGCCTTTTTATTCTTGCATCCCAAATGCATAACCTTACATTTACCTGTATTAAACCTCATTTGCCATTTACCCGCAAATGTTTCCAGTCTCTCCAAGTCCTTCTGAAGAGAAATTACATCCTGCTCTGATTCTATTACCATACACAATTTAGAATCATCAGCAAAGATGGAGACTTTGCTCTCGATCCCAACCTCAAGGTCATTAATAAACAAGTTAAAAAGCAGGGGTTCCAGTACCGATCCTTGAGGTACTCCACTCACGACTTTAGCCCAACCTGAAACAGTTCCATTTATGACAACCCTCTGTTGTCTGTCCTTTAACCAGTTTTCAATCCAGGTGCATATATTATTACTGAGTCCAATTTTCTTTATTTTGTACACCAACCTCTTGTGTGAAACCGTATCAAAAGCCTTTGCAAAATCTAAGTAGACCACATCAATTGCATTACCCTGGTCTAAATTCCTACTTACCTCCTCAAAGAAACAAATAAGGTTAGTTTGGCAAGATCTATCCTTCATAAATCCATGCTGACTATTACTAATAATTTTGTTTTCCATTAGGTATTCCTGAATATTATCCCGTATTAAACCTTCAAGTAGTTTCTCTACTATTGAAGTCAGGCTTACAGGTCTGTAATTCCTCGGGTGTGATCTAGCTCCCTTTTTAAATATAGGCACCACATCTGCTTTACGCCAATCTTGTGGTACTGAGCCTGTGGAAATGGAGTCCTTGAATATTAAATATAATGGTTTTGCTATTACTGAGCTTAACTCCTTGAGAACTCTTGGATGTATGCCATCGGGGCCAGGTGCCTTATTTACTTTAATTTTTTCAAGTCGCTTATGAACTTCTTCCTCAGTTAACCAATTGGTCATTAATATGGAGGTTGTGGCTTCCTCCTGTGGCGCTGCTATTGAACTTGATTCTTCCCTGGTAAACACAGAGGCAAAGAATTTGTTTAATACCTCTGCTTTTTCCTTATCTCCAATAATCTGCCTACCCATCTCACACTGAAAGGGTCCTATATTTTCTTTTCTCATTTTTTTGTTATTAAGGTACTTAAAGAACTTTTTAGGGTTGACCTTACTTTCTATTGCAATCCTTTTGTCATTATCCATTTTTGCTAATTTAATTGCCCTTTTGCAATTTTTGTTACATTCCTTATAATTCTGATACGATGTCTCTGTCCCTTCTGACTTAAAGAATCTAAACGCCTTCCTCTTCTTGTCCATTTCCTCCCCTACCTGTTTATTTAGCCACATTGGTTTTGACTTATTGCTTTTATACTTATTACCCAAGGGTATACACTGATAAGTGTGCTTTTCTAACAATATTTTAAAGACTGCCCATTTATCTTCTACATTTTCCCTGCAAAAACATCATCCCATTGTATTACTACTAGATTAGACCTCAGTTTATTAAAATCTGCCTTTCTAAAGTTTCAAGTCTTTGTTGAACCCAAGTAATCTGTTTTTTGATAATTTATTTCAAATGACACCATATTATGATCACTGTTACCCAAATGTTCCAGGACTTGAATATTTGTTATTACTTCTACATTGTTTGATATGACCAAATCCAGAACTGCCCCTCTCCTGGTTGGTTCCTCAATAATTTGGGTCATATAATTGTCTTTAAGCACCCCCAAAAACCTGTTCCCTTTTGTTGTAACGCTAATCTCATTGCCCCAGTCTATGTCAGGATAATTAAAATCCCCCATTATGCAAACATGACCCAGTTTTGATGCTTTCACCATTTGCAAAAGTATTTTAGCTTCCTCAATCTCACAGATATTTGGTGGTTTATAGCATATTCCCACAAACATTTTCTTTATACTTTTACCTCCACTGCTAATTTCTATCCACAAGGTCTCTACATTTTCATCATTCCCTTCATAGACATCATCCCTTATAATAGGTTTTAGATCTGGTTTAACATATGGACATACTCCACCTCCCCTTCTTTTTGTTCGATCCATCCGAAAAAGAGAATAACCCTCTAAATTAACGGTCCAGTCATGAGTTTCATCCCACCATGTTTCAGTAATGCCTATGATATCATACTGCTCCCTTGTAGCTATTAATTCAAGCTCCCCCATTTTATCTGTCAGGCTTCTTGCATTAGCAAGCATGCATTTAGTTTTTTTTCAGCCTGTACTATTATCTTATCTGCTCCTTCCTTTCCGCTCCCACTTAGTTTAGTCTTTAGAAGTTTTCTAGTATTATCTCTATTTACTATGGGTATCTCACTGCTTGTCAAACTTGCACTTGCCCTCATTCTACCTCCATACCACCTTGTATCCTCATCTATTCCTTTTAGTTCATTATCTGTTTCATTCCCCTCCCCCCTCCATCCTAGTTTAAAATCTCCAACCTTTTTAGCATTCTCCCCCCTAGCACAGAAGATCCCTCTTCATTGAGGTGCAATCCGTCCCTAGAATATAGATGGCACCTCTCAGAAAAGGAGTCCCAGTGCTCTAAAAACCCAAACCCCTCCTTCCTACACCACTTTCTTAGCCATGTATTAACCTCCCTGATCTCTGACTGTCTCCCTGCGGTAGCGCATGGCACTGGTAGTATTTCAGAAAATACTACCTTGGAGGTCCTTGCCTTAAGAGTCCCAAAAGAAGATCCAGGGAGCGTATTGCAGCTTCAGATAAAAGTGGTATAGCCAACCACTACGAATCTAGGAACAAAAAAACAAACAGAAGCCCAAGCTCCATAGCATGTAACTGTTTAAATAATAGAATACATTTAGTAAAAATATATATATACACACACACACGCATCCATACACACATATAGGGCTTGCCAAATGCACTTGCCTGGGGTGTACGCATTTTAGCCGCAGGCGACCCATCACTCACCCGTATTTTCCTTACGCTATCTGTGTAGAGTAGAAAGAATAGAGCATAGAACAGAGCGCCTACGTGAGCAGGGTAAGAGGAGCTTTGTGTGGCTGAGGCCTCATCCAATAGGAGCGTGGGAGGGGCGGGGCGCCGTCAGGCAGAAGCCACTGGGAGAGTGTTGCAGGGGCGTGGCTACGCACTCTGCCGGCTGTTGACAGATGACGCGTGCTGATGATGGCATTGTGGAACCGGTGGAGACAAGAGGCGGAGGCAGCAACTGGAGTAGGGACCGGGGGAAGGGGACACGGACATACACAAATGTTGTCCCAGGCCGGGAGGCCCGGCCAGAACTGACAGTTGTGTCTGACATCAGCTGTCTCGGCGCCGCCAGCTCCATGTCCGGATGCTGCGCCTCAGATTTGTTCCCTCCCCCCCGTCCCTGCAGCAGGTACCTCGCTCCACTATTGCAGAAGTCTCCCGTGCAGGCCGCGCCCCTGCGCCGGAAGTTCAGCGTGCGATGTGCAGGAGAAGATGTAATCTGAGATGCAAGGGGGAAGGTGATCTGAGATGCTACGGCGGTGTGAGACAAGTTGGAGAAAGCAAAAGCGTTTCCCGCCATATTACTTGCAGGACACAGTACAGGGTCGTCTATATACAGAGACTAGCGGGCTGGTTCATTTATCAATGTTGTTAGAGATATAAAGCTGTTACCTTATTTTACTGCCACAAAATACTGTGTTTGTAGGTGTGGTAAAATCAAAGGATAGGAACGTTATGCTTGTATACCTGCCACCTCATTTGAGATGCAGAGTCTTTATTTCATTGTGCTTTTGCTATCCTGCCTGATACAAGGGTCTGTTGTTTTTAGTATTACATAATTTTCTTTTTCCCCTCTGCTCCTGCACTTCACTCAAATACCCCTACCCTGCCAAAGAGTCACCAACCACTAATCACTCCCTATCTCTGAAAAGTAAAAAATCCCCAACTTTATTTGTCTTAAACATTGTGTTTGTAGGATTGCATATTGTTTAGGCATACAGTATATTAATCGGTCACTCATACACCACAGACTGTGTTATAAACCAGTTTTATTAAAAGGCGAGGTACAGCATTGCAAGCAGCATTAAGAAATACAGCTGAACCCCGTTATAACGCGGTCCTCGAGGTCCACCTGATACGACCGCGTTATAACCGGGATCACGATTTTTTAAAAAAAATGTCCGCCGCGATCAGTGGATAACTCTCCCAGCTCTCCTTTAGCCCGGCGTTGCAGCAGCACCCCCATGCAGCACTTACCCTGAGACCCCAGCCAGGAACCAGATCCCTTCACTCCTCCCCCCCAGCAGATGTACAGGGAGGGAGGGTGAGGTGTGTGTGTGGTGATGTGCAGGAAGGGGGGATGTGATGGGCAGGGTGGATGGAATGTGCACGTTGGTGATGTGCAGGCAGGGGGTTGTGATGTGCAGCGGGGTGATGTGCAGGCAGGGGGATGTGATCTGCTGGCAGGGGGGTGTGATGTGCAGGCAGGGGGATGTGATGTGCAGGCAGTGGGATATGTGCAGGCAGGGGGATATGATGTGCAGGCAGAGGGAAGTGATGTGCAGGCTGGGGGGGTGATGTGCAGGCTGGGGGGTGATGTGCAGGAAGGGGGATGTGATGTTCAGGGGGAGTGATGTGCAGGGGGTGATGTGCAGGCAGGGGGGTGATGTGCAGGGGGGGTGATGTGCAGGCAGGGGGATGTGATGTGCAGGAAAGTGGGATATGCTGTGCAGGGGGGTGAGGTGCAGGCTGGGGAGGGGATGTGCAGGGGGGTGATGTGCAGGCTGGGGGAATGTGCAGGCGGGGGGGGTGATGTGCAGGTAGGGGGATATGATGTGCAGGTAGGGGGATGTGATGTGCAGGCTGGGGGGCTGATGTGCAGGAAGGGGGGATGTGATGGGCAGGGGGGATTGGATGTGATGTGCAGGGGAGTATAATTTGAAAAAAATAAAAATAATTAGCTTTTAAAAAACGGGCACCATGCTCACACGCGTTATATCCGGATCCGCGTTGTAGCGGATTGCGCTATAACGGGGTTGAGCTGTATTTGCATCCATCAAAAAAGAGATTAAACACACAGATATCCAGCAAGCTTTATATATGCAACTGTTCGGGACACTTAGCAGTGGCCTAAACAGAGATCGAAATTTTATGAGTCATTACTGACACAAGTGAACGTTCTTCCCATGAGCGCTAAAGGCCATGTCTGTACATACTGTGCTATATGTATGCACACACAGCTGTCTCTCACACATACTAATACTCCTTGTTTTTCCATCCCTATACACCAATAGGGACCACAAAGTATCCACACACACTTTTAGTTGCGCTGCAAACTCTCACATTTCCACACCCACCCACACCATTTATATCCACTCCCACTCCACACACACCTTTTGTAATGCACTGTATATAGTGTGGGCTCTCCATTCTTTTTTATTCACACTGATACACATACACACTCTTTCTTCACTTGCTTTCAGGAACCTTTTGACACCTCTAGCCATAAAACACATCCACACCGGGGGAAGGACCAGCACAGATAACATTCCAAGAGACACTGTTTTTAAGTATGCCCTTGCTTCATTCATTGTAACATCACTGGAAGAAGAGATCAGTGTATCTTGAAAGCTCGCACAAATAAAAGCATTTCGTTAGCCACAGAACGGTATCATCTATTTATTTTTTGATTATTGAAGCTCGGCTAACACGGTACTTATACCTCTACATGTATATATATATACATATATATACATATATATATATATTTATATATACATGTAGAGGTATAAGTACCGTGTTAGCCGAGCTTCAATAATCAAAAAATAAATAGATGATACCGTTCTGTGGCTAACGAAATGCTTCTATTTGTGCGAGCTTTCAAGATACACTGATCTCTTCTTCCAGCGATGTTACAATGAATGAAGCAAGGGCATACTTAAAAACAGTGTCTCTTGGAATGTTATCTGTGCTGGTCCTTCCCCCGGTATACATATATATACATGTGTCAAAAGGAGTGCTACTGGGCATGGCTAATTGTATAAAACAAGAAACAAAGAAGTCCAGAGCAACATCCAATGTGACAAAAATACACAGTGAAATACCTATATATCTCTTGAAAAAGGGTCATTTAGTTAACCCTTTGGCCAAAGTGTATAAGCCTGCGAGCCACTTTCAAGGCATGACTATAATATCGCAGGTCCTAACACTAACTGATTAAAATCCTTATTTACCTCTATAATTAGAGGTTAGTTCTGCGGAGCTGTGAGAAAGAGAGGAGCTGCCTTGCCTTGCTAATACTCTGCCTCATCTACCTCATTTCTAACGCCATGTCAGAGCTAAAACTGACCAACTATTCTCTGCCAGGAGGATACCTGTTGGTCACCATTTATGGGCAACAATACCTGCAATGTGTGTGCCCCAACTGCAGGCTTCCTGTGAGAGATGCCAGTACAACTGCACGGTTCAGAACTGCGGAACCCAGTACATGGGGCCTGCCAACCGTGTGCCACCTGCAGCTGTAATTCAGCCAATCGATCTGGCCTCTACGCCATCAGGTGCGGCCCCTGCGCTCTATTCTGCACCCCTGCTCCTGTCAGCCTATGACCAGGCCCTACTGTCATGGGAAGTGGCCCGTGGCAACGTCTACCTTGCTGGGTCACCTGTGGGCCTGTGTACCAAAGTACCTCTTCAACAAGGCCCCAGTGTTCCGGTGGCCGTGACGACACCAGCGGTCCAGATTCCAACAGTTCCAGGACTGGAGACGGTGTCGGTGTGCCTGAAGGGTGAGTCGACTTCCCCGGGGGTGTTGGGTGCATCTCTTCTGGTGGTGCCGGAGCAAGCCTGCTTTGTACCAATTACTGACGGGGTGCCGGACGCCCCGACATCGCAGCCTGGAGGAGATGTACTTACTAACTTCTTCTGATGGAGAAGCAAGCTGCCAGATGCCTGTGGAGAAAAGAGATTCACCTACCTGCATTCTGCGGCAGAGTCCAGAGCCAGCGATGTCCATCCTGAAGGCTGTAGTGCTGCCGGAGGTCCATAGAGGAGCCCCACGCCCAAGGAAGACGTCGGCGCTGCCAAAGACCCGTCTGCTGTTGAGCCCGATGACATTGCTTACCTTCAGCTGGGTGAGGTGACATCTTCCGCCCAACAGGACTCCGCTGCGACCTTGCCAGACGAGGAGCCAGGCAGAGCCCTGTTTGGTGTGCTGTGAGGTGATGTACTTCCAGCTGTCATGGAAGAATGGTTGGTAGGTACCTGCATATATAAAGACCGAGCAGAAGTTAGGCAGCGTCCTGGTTCTCCAAAAGTATATTATACTTTGACCAAGTTTTTCGATGGGAGGGTAGTCAGGAAGCCAGATCCAAAATATTATAAATAAGGATCTTGTTTGTCTTCCCGTTGGAAGAGTAGTTATGTATTCATCATCGCTATAAATCAGTGGATGATGTGGGTAATTGTCTGTGTAACTGCATAAGGTTATGTTATACATCTGCGGTAACCTGTTCTGTTTTGCAGGTTTCAGGTTACTGGTTGGTGCCCAAATTGGATCCCAGTGAGGTTGGGAATTTTCACCTAGGGGAGCGTATAGACATGGCTGTTCCAGCTATCTTTCTGCAACCCCCCCGCCCCCCCCTGTCATGTAAGTTCTCCTAGGTACAAACAGTGACAGGCTATCCTGTGAGTCCTTGTTCCTGCCTTTCTGGGGTAAGTAGTGGAGTCAAGTTCTGTGCATAGCACAAGGCATCAATATTCTATAGTGGCTCGCACCATCCAGGGATCTGGAACCCCCTTCTCCACAAAGATGCATACGCTGCAATACCATTCAGTGGCTGCACTAAATAAGATCCCCTTTGTATACTTCGGCTGAGTTGTAGTCCATTAGCCCGAAGTATAGGAGTAAGACTGTCATGGTAGGCACTGCCTGCAGTTATACTGCATCCTACTGTGACTGGAGGCGCTGGCACCACATGGAAAGAACCTAAGGATCACCTAAAGCCTGTCCTGTTCCCCAAAACATCACGGAGGCTCATTTCTCCTGGACCCCCACAGGTAACCTGCCCCACACGTACCTGTAGCCTAGGCAAAATCACCCATGGGGGGTGAGGGGGGGGGGGGAGCAGTGCTACACAGTAATCATTATTATGTTCAAAAACTGAAACCAGGGTCACATTTTGTACAAGTTTAATGAAGAGTTGGGTTTACTGTTGCACTTTACAGATATTTACAGTAAAAATGTATAACTCAAATATTCTACATCATAGCCTATATCTTTCCCTTCAAGCATAAAATTCTGTTTTTAAGATTGCCCATGCCAGTTCATTGTTGTTCATTCATATACAGTATGTAGACTGCTATAGAATCTGGTATTCTATCACATTCACCACAAACTGTAGATAGACTTCAGTTTAAAAATAAGTCAGCATGAAATGAATACTGCGCAAGATAAATATTCAAAACAACATGACATTCCAGAGGTGTGAGTCGGAAGATACGTTGATTAGGAAGTCAAATTACCACATCAGAAAAGTTAAATCATTTAGTCAAACTGATAATGCAATCTCGGTTTACCAGCTTGCATCTACTGTATCAAAGATAATGTGGTTATCATTTGCACATTTGCACATTCACCTACTTTTCTATTGGAAGCTTTGACTTTCACAGCACTTTAGTTTCATGTGTTTAATTATGAATTTGTATATTTGTATATTTTTTAAATTTTTAATAAAACAGAAGTTTTAGTATTTAGAACTTTCCCTTTTTTTAAATTTAGTTATAAAGCACATAAAAAAAATAGATGGTAACATGTTATATTTTACTATTATACAATGTATATAAGTTGACACTATGGGGGAGATTTACTAAGACACTCTAACAGTCAGGAAGATGCCACACCGACATACAAAGCTGTCTTCTGGGAATTAGACTGTCTTGTGGAATTGCATTAACATTGCTAGAATGCATCTTCTAGTCACACTGGTCGTTAGGATGCGTTACGGAATGCGTCTTTCAGACTGCCTGCATTAAGTAGGCCCTTTATCCAGTAGCTGTTGATTTGTTGTAGGTTGTGCTACCTGTCGGACATGTGCGTTGGCGAATAGCTAGGATCTGCAACAGCAAGAAAACCTGTCTGCACAGGAATTTATTCTGCCTGCAATACTGCAGTTGTCCATCGGGACTAAATCCCAAAAGATCTACAACTTCCAGAGGCATTGCAACGCAGGACCCTCCCACATCCTGGCCAAGTCCTATTTAAAGGTCAACATGTCATATGCTCATTGCGTTGCAAATTTGTTCCTGAACAGTTCTAGTCTACTCCTGATACCTGTCAAGCTAAGTACCCTCCCTGTATCCCTTTGTATTTTGACCTCAGACTTCCTTTGGACTTTGCCTCTGCCTAGTCCTCAAGTACATTGCTTCTCAATTGTTTATAACCTTAGAAATGTATTTGACTTTGTCTAACTCTCAAGTACCTAGCTGCTCAATTGTGTATGACATTGGAAAACTACTGGACTTTGCCTGCTTTAATATTTCAAGTACCCTGCCTGATAAACTGTGTATGACTCTGATTTTCCTGTGACTCTGCTCTGCCTTATCCTTTTCCCCTGGTAATTCCTTCCTGAGTTCTGTCATCCTCAGTGTTCTCATATTACTTAGTAGGGAGCCAACATGCAGGTTCTTCATAGATAAAATAATAGTGTACAGAGCTTTTGAAACCTCATAGAATTCTTAAGGGCTCTGTGGCAGTACAGCTAAAATTAATCATACAGTATACAGATGCAGCCACGAGTATTAGAAACCTTGTTCATGGGAAATTCTGGGAGATTCTGGGGCAGTCTCACAGTAAATGCCTCAACATTTCTGTGAGATTCTTAATGGCCCATAGGATTAACACAGTGGTGGATCCCTGCAGTCCCATTCAAACTGAATGGGACTGCAGGGACCCCTGCTGTGTTAATCCAATGGGCCATTAAGAATCTCACAGAAATGTTGAGGTATTTACTGTGAGACTGCCCCAGAATGTCTGAGGCAAGAGTTCTAATACTCCTGGCTGTATCTGTATATCCTAAAGTGATAGGTAAGTGTGGTAAACAATGTAGGGAGATTTTAATTGGATTATCAGCATAAATTAGCAGGAGCTAATTACTTAGGCTTGGTATCAGTGTTGGATGAATAGCAGAAGTGTGAAGAGGTGTCATGCTGCAGGTTGCCATCTGCTTTCACCGCATTTGCTCCAATAAGAATACAAGAAACAAACAGTTGTCCTCTAAGTCCTTTGTGCAACAATTACACTTAGTGAGACAAACTGACTGAGAATTGAAATGTGCTGTAGGAATACACAGACTGATCATGTTTCCCTGGTCATCACCTACAGTAGACTAATATATTATCACCACTGAAAGATATAATTAAGGACCTGCAACCAATGCTCACTGAAGAGGAGACATTCTACCTCCGCCATATCCTATAAACAATCACACAATCTCTGTAACCTCCTTATCATAGACTGCCATCTATGGAAATATCTATTACAGGTACTTAACCAAGCCACAAGAAGAAATGTGAAACCTGAAAACACAGTTCTGACAGTTCCACGCAACACATCTAAATATCATAGACATAAAAGATTCATTCACCTGCAAAACCAGGAACGCAGTAGGGAGATCTCTACAGCCCTATTCACACTTCACACTGATACCTGAGGACAATCATCTGGTGTCTGGATTCTTATTCTCTCAACATCATATTCATGGATGTATAAAACACAGGATAATACCTTAGATACAATATGCTAATCATTTGAACATCAAATTCAAACATAAAAATCCCTGCTGTCCTTAACCTTATGTGCCATGCCTCCATCTCCAATGTAGAGATCTCAGCTAATAAAGAGGCCTCAGAATTCTTGAAACAGGTATCATAGCCCATGAAGTATCATACTGTTTCTGGGACCAATATGGCTACTAGCACCTGTAGCGGGGTCCCCCCTGGCCCTCCTCACCTGCGCAGGGGCTCCCGGCGACATCAGTGCCAGGGTGCTGCCATTTTGCTTGCGTTCGCGCATGCGTGGGAAGATGTGCATGCGCAGTATAGCCCCAGGAGTGCCAGCGGCCATGTTGCGACTGGCGCGGGGTTCGCGCATGTGCAGTACGTATGAGGAGTCGCGGTGGCCATTACCTGTAGTGCAGGGCCCCCTAGATGTTGCGCATGTGCAGGAGAGTGGCGTGGCGGCCATTAGTCTAGCGCAGGTGCAGATAGAGAGAGGAAGGTAGCCATTAGAGAGGCGCCCATGCGGTCCTGATAGGGAAAAGTCCCAGAGTGGACTACAACTCCCAGCAGCCTCTGGGGACTGCCCTATGATCCCTGTCACATGCAGTCAGACAGCCACTAAGGCTGACAGATTCTCATGCTGCAATGGGATACATTGTTGTGTGCAGACAGGAAGAGTTAGTTGGAGCTGGGAGAAGGGAGGGGGAGGTAGTGTGTAGGGAGCTAGTGGCTTCTTACACTAGGCCAGGTTACCCCCAGGCCCCAGCTAGGCCCAACTCACCAGTAGATGTGTAGCTGCTGTGTAGGGAAGGCCCTAAGGTAGGGACTTTGCCCTTTTAGCAGTAGCTTAGTCAGTGAGACAGAAGCTGCTGTGTGCTTTGACAAGGAGGGAGCAGTGTGACCAGTGTGTCTGGGAGCAGACCTGCATCACTCAAGATAGAGACTATCTGTGTGGTGATATCATCTGGATTGGGAGAGGACGCCATTGCTGCGGATTCAGCGTTGGACGCAGACGGGTCCTTTCCTGGTGTTGCTGTACCCTGGCGCAGGAGCCCGGGCAGGTATTTCTACAAGTGCACCAACCTTAACCTATATGGGTGGGTTGTTGGACTATTGGGACACTTGGGTACAGGTGTAAGGGTATAGCCCAGTTAGGGGCAAGGTTATAGCTGCCAGCTAGTGGCAGAGGGTGACACGTCTGTGTTGCTATTATTGATGTGATGTGATGTTATTGTTTTGCCCCCATTGTAAACAGTTATATATATACTTCAGTGTATGTGTTTCCTATTTGTGGGTCCTGTATCAGGGGTCATTCTATACACCTGGAATCCCTGCACAGGTGGAGGCGCTGTAAGTATACGTTCCAGGATACACCCCAGGCTCCCAGTGGCGGAGGTTCAGGCCTCCTGTGAGCCTAACAGATATTGTACCACACTGTAACATATGTAGATTTCCCCATAGGGTCCCTATCTGCGATTGGTGAGGGGGGGGAGGGAATAACCGTTACACACCCTTTAATTATGGTGTCATATCATGTTTTACTTGGGATAGTAGTTAGGATCCAGGGCAGGAAGGGAGCGATGTCATCAGGAACACCCAGAAAAAAGGACATAAAATATCATAGTGCAGTAGGTTAACTGAAGGATTGATCTACAATATGATAACTTGGCTCTTATAGATGACCTACTTACAACAAGTAAGATAAAAAACAGCAAGTGGTTTAAAGATGGTTCTTGGAGCTCCAGCTTGCAGTGACAGGTGGATATGGCCGCAGCATACAGCAGTAAACACTGATATCAGGCTGGATGGTATATTCATGAAGATCTCAACTCCCAGTCAGATACACGCAATCATGCAGGAATAGAGGGAAACCATAGTGTTGACCAGAAAACACCAGACTTTATAGATAAAAAAGTATAGGACATGTACTCACAATGTGATATACGAACAGATTCACATAAGGTTTTACTTGACGCAGTTGGTTCGGTAAAACGGCCCATGCGGGCTACAATATGTGGGAAAAACAACAAGAGCTGTTAAGACACGCATCTTAGAACGTCTAAGTAATATTAGACGCGGTGTCCAGACACATAATGTTTCAAAGCACTTTACCAACTTCCACAACTCCAGCACACAAGGGTTAAAATTTACTGCTATTGAGCATGTTGCACAGCACTGGAGAGGGCGGAACAGAGACCTAGACTTGAGCAAAAGAGAGATGTATTGGGTACATAGACTCAATACTCTAATGCCTAATGGTCTTAATGTAGACTTTGAAATCACACCTTTCCTTTAGTCTACTGTGATTCCATCTTTATCTGTTTTATACTAATTTTTATATATTTATATTTTTATACTTGTTAAGTATTATATGCTGTTCTAAGTCTGTTATTTATTGACTCATATCACTTCCACTAATTAATGCTTTCTCTCTCTCTCTCTTCCATCCCCAACCTTTTCGCCCCTCTCCCCCTCATTAACCGAGTTATGCAAAATGAATGCTGTTATAATATTTTATTTTTAAATACATTTTTTTGGAGTTAATAAATTTAATTTATGTAATATATTTATATTTTAAGCGCCGTATTTTTGGCCCACAGAGATTATGTACCCCTTTATGGGGAGAACCTGTGTGTAATTAACTATTTAATTATTTGAGTGTTTTTTAATTATTTACTTAATTGTGTATACTATTTAACAAGAACCCACTGGGGACGTAATTATTGCTCCTGAGGAAGCTGTTGTATACAGCGAAACACGTTGAGCCGAGTAGCAGCACAGCTGAACCGCAGTCTGGCTAGCTGTTCCATCCCCGAAGGCACAGTATCGGTACGGCGATCCCATCATCCCTTCACCTATCCGCTCCAACCGGAAGTCGTCACCGCAAGGCCCGGACGTGACGACAGACGCTTCCCAACCGCGACCGGACGAGGGGGCACCCTCGAGGAGGGATACTGAAGGGACTGGAGTTTCCATCTGCCGTTTTACCGAACCAACTGCCTCAAGTAAAACCTTATGTGAATCTGTTCGTATATCACATTGTGAGTACATGTCCTATACTTTTTTATCTATAAAGTCTGGTGTTTTCTGGTCAACACTATGGTTTCCCTCTATTCCTGCATGATTGCGTGTATCTGACTGGGAGTTGAGATCTTCATGAATATACCATCCAGCCTGATATCAGTGTTTACTGCTGTATGCTGCGGCCATATCCACCTGTCACTGCAAGCTGGAGTCACCAAGAACCATCTTTAAACCACTTGCTGTTTTTTATCTTACTTGTTGTAAGTAGGTCATCTATAAGAGCCAAGTTATCATATTGTAGATCAATCCTTCAGTTAACCTACTGCACTATGATATTTTATGTCCTTTTTTTTCTGGGTGTTCCTGATGACATTGCTCCCTTCCTGCCCTGGATCCTAACTACTTGTAAGGGAATCAGTGCATATTCCCTGGAAGGTTGAGAATATTTCAGCAATACCTTATAATTTACTTTTATTTCTTTATTCACATAATTGTTGTTATAGCGCCGTTCCAAGTCACTGGGTTTCATAATCTTACTTGGGATAGTACACATTATTTTCTCTCTCAAAAATGTACAGTGCTTCTCTTTGGTGTATATGCATGACAACACTATTTCTCTTCATACTTAAAAGGATAACGCAGTCACAAAAAGTCTCTGGTGCAAAGTACTTACTATCTAATAATTGGTGCCACACACAGCATTAGTTTTAATGTACATAGCGCTTCACAGTAGTAATACACGTGGTAATCAAATAAATAACAGATAATATAAATAACAGATCATGGGAATAAGTGCTTTAGACATAAAAGTAACATTAAGGAAGAGGAGTCCCTGCCCCGAGGAGCTTACAGTCTAATTGGTAGGTAGGGAGAACGTACAGAGACAGTAGGAGGGAGTTCCGACATACTGTCATCCGTACAATTTCACCTAATTCTTTTAAATTCCCCTTGGGGATATTTTTTAACCATCTAGCATGATGGTTACTGGATGACAGAATGTAACTATTACAATCTACTGGCTTGTAGAATGTGCGTGTTTTAATTTTTCCTTGATCGATGAAGATACAGAGATCTAGAAATGTAATTTCCACTGTACTGCAGTTGTAGGTAAATTTTAACTTCAGATCGTTAGAATTGATCTGTTCTAAAAATGTGACCAATTTTTCTTGACCTCCATGCCAAATTATAATAATATCATCAATGAAATCTCTTGTAGAGCACCAGGTCTGCTCCAAGGACACTACCCATCCATATGGCATCCTCCTCCCATTTGCCCATGAACAGGTTGGCGTAACTGGGTGCAAACCTAGTTCTCATTGCAGTTCCAACCAACTGTAAATAATACTGATTATTGAAAATAAAATAATTATGCATTAATATATATTGTATACTGTCCAGTATACATTTATTTTGGTCTGTATGTAAAGATGAGTCCATATCCAAAAAATATTTTATTGCCTCATGTCCTTTCTGATCTATATTTGTATAAAGACATGTGACGTCACACGTCACTAGTATGTCCTTCTCTTTCCATTCTATAGTTTTTAATAGACTAATGACGTGCACTATCTTTTATATGTGATTTTAATTTTGGAACATAACTTTGTAATTGATAATCTACAAACTGTGATAAATTTGAACTTTATAAATTAATGCCTGATATTATTGGGTGACTTGGTGGATTTATGGGGTCTTTGTGTACTTTTGCTAGAAAGTAAAAAGCTGTGACATTAGGATTGTCTATTAATAGGAAATTGTATTCTGTATCTGATATGATTTTTTTTTTTCCTGTCTGGTTCTTTAAGTACATTTTTATAACTGTCAGTGAGGTTCTGTTGTAACATCATGTATGTTTTTTTTATCACCTAGGATTTTTAATAATTCCTCATCACATCTCTTCCTATCCATTAATACAATTTCTCCACCTTTGTCGCACTTTTATTACTATTTTAGAATTATTGGTCAAAGTATCTAATGCATTTTTTTTCTTTTGTTAAATTTTGTTTAATTTTATAACTGTCTGTAATTTTTCAAATTCTTTATTTACCAATTGATGAAAAGTTTCCACATATTTGCCTTTACTTTGGCTTGGGAAAAAAGTACTTTTCTTTTTTAAATTAGTATGTCTGAAGATATCTGGCTCTAACACATTATCTCCAATTGTTATTTCTTTAAGATTTTCTCTTTCTAAATTATTGCATGCAAAGTATCTTTTATTGGCAAGTTTTCTCACATATTTCTTCAAGTCTATATAAAGATTGAATGGATTGTGTTTGCTGGTCGGAGCAAAGGTAAGTCCATTTTGTAATACTCTTTTTTTCTTGTTCATTTAATACATGAGAACTTAAATTGAAAAATTCCCTCTTCATTTAATGGGCCCTTTTTTGTGGTCTTTCTTTCTCCCCTACTTACTCGTCTGTGACTGAGTCCCATTTTCTCCTTAGGGGGGATGATATTTTTTTTACTTGTCCCACTAAGGAGTTCCTTAATTCCTCCCACCATTTGATGTTCTTGTCTCTCTAAAAAAAAAGTATTTCTACTATAACCTAGTTTTACTGGCTCCTGCATATCTTTTAGATTTTTTATCTCTATCTTCTTCATGTGGTTTTTTTAGAGAATTTATGATATTCTTCTTTTGATCTTTGTTCCCTATATCTCTTTTTACAGCGATCTTCATATTGAGTTTTATGTTCATTTCTTTTTTGAAAGAACCTTTTTTCTAGTACCTTATATCAGTCCTGTTTCCTTTCTATGGATTTCTGTCTTTTAAAACGGTCTGTGTTTTTTACAACTTTAGAATCAGTTTGATTTCTTTCTTTAAGGGAGTTCTCTTGCCATCTTTTAGTTTTAGATGTATTCCTTCTTGTATTAACTGATTTTTTTTTTTTTTTTTAGGTTTCTATAGTTTCCTGATTTATAATCTTGTCTTTCTTTCTCTCCCCTCTGTCTTCCGTATAATGAGGCGCGCTGATCATCTTTGAAATCGACTACTACTGAGAATTGGGAACAGTTCTATTTTTCAAGCTGCACCACAACATATAAACCAAGTTTAGACAACTTATAGTTAGAGCGCTTCCTTTCATGTTTTAATCAATCTGATGGAGGAAAATGCGTTTTTTTTTTTTTAAAGTCCTCTCTCGCCGCCTTATCGGCAGGTTCTCACACCAACTTTTCCTGGCGTGAGGATTTTGAGAAGAAATTGCCATTCTAGAGCCTCGATTAGCCCTGAAAACCTACTCGAGGCTACTAGAATTGCACGAATGAGAGAACTTGGCGATAAGTGGCTTATCGCGACTCGCCTGCCGATTTTTTTTATTTTTTATTTTAATTTTTTTGAGAAAAAAAAATGCTGAAAAAGTCTTAACGGCCACTTATCGAAGCTTCAGCAGTATACTGGGGAATTAAAGCAAATTCCAAATAACAATATCAAAACTCCTACGCCTTTTCGTTTAATTACTCAACGTCTTCAGGGATAATTATAATACTAGTGTGAGGGGTATTTAAACCCCAGGTCAGTTAGTGATTGGCTGCTCAGGGGGTGTCAATCAGCCAATCGCAACTTCAGGACAAAAAGCACACAGATGTATACATATTTAAACTAATGCTACACACAGTTAAACAATTACAATTTAATAATACAACATTTAATAATATTTTTTTAAATCAAAGTGCAACATATAACAACTTTTCTTTATATAAGCTGCTGAAATAAAATAAATAAAATGTTAGCAACAAGAGCAATAGTAAGTATAAATGGCATCCCACTGTTTGTAAAAAGTATATAAATATTGTTTTGCTTCTGGTGCTTACCTTCCAATGGTCCCGGCATCTCAAAGCTGGACCTGATAATAGGCACAAAATAGAGGAAAAGAAGGAGAACACAGGAGACTTGTTTTGAGTTTGAAAAAACTTCAATATAGTATTCACAGCATCAGAGCATACAAGAGCAAACAAGAAATATGTTTGGGCAAGGCTTGCTTATTACCTTATGTAGCCGAGCTCCCTCTCTTACTGTTGTACCAGGCGGAGGAGGCTGCAGGCTATTAGGGCTCCGCAACGAAACGCTGGTACTGGTGGTGGCCATTTAAGAGCAAGCGCATGCGTAGTAAGATCCTGGTGCATGCGTAATGGAGGAAAGTGCAGTGGCCATTAGGGGGAGGCTCTGCATGGGACTACAAGTCCCAGAAGCATCAGTGGCTGCTCCTCATGGGACCAGATACAGTCAATAGAGCTGCAGGGATAATGGAGGTGTAGGATAGATACATTTGGCACGCTAGGCGCCTCGCGGGCAGTCAACAGAGGAATAGCAACAGAGTAGGTAGTGTCTAGGGATCACTGCTTCCCTGGACTAGGCCTAGGTTTGCCTCTTAGGCCCCAGCTAGGCCCTGAGTCCCTACCAGTTTGTGGCTGCTGCAGGGAAGGCCCCTAGATAGGGATGCTTCCCCCAATAGCACCAATATAGTTAACGCACCTGTGATGGACGCCACACGGTGGGTGTGCGGCCTGGGACCAGACACAGGCATATATTACCAGAGACATTTACAGGGACACCCTACAACAGGGGCCCCCTGAGAAGTGGACTCGACACACCAGGAGCAGCGGCTCCGTGGAGACCTTCATCGGGTGATCCTTTGTTGTTCAGTGGTACATTGGTACAGGAGTGCCCAGGGAGGTATCTACAAGTGCACCAATGACTACACACACACTGTGGGTAGTGCTACTCTACACACCTTGGGAGGGCTTGGTTTTGTGGACACCAGATGATTAGGTGCCCAGGGCACCTCAGTACTTTGGGGGTTCCACCATGGTGGTGTTATTGTATTGTGGGGCCGGGTACTGTTATTGTATAGTAAATATAAGTTGGTTATACCTGTGAGTGTCTTTATTTACTCCCGGTATTGTTCCTGTGAAGGGGTTATCCATCTGCGCTAGGATCCCTCACATGTGGAGGCGCTGTAACCAGATAGAACGCAATCACCCCAGGCTCCCAGTGGCAGAGGATCAGGCCTCCTGTATGCCAGACAGGTATCCAGCACACGTAGTTCCCTTAGACACGGGGAAAGGGGGCTACACTTAGAAAGCGAGACAAGACTATTGATAGTACATACAGTAAGTGATTGGAGGTAATTTCATCTTATTTAAACATATATATATATACTAGCTGATATACCCGGCGTTGCCCGGCATTGAATTTTCCCGCTCCCCCCTCTCTCCGCTCCCCCTCCCTCTCTTTTTTTCTTCGCTCGCCCTCTCTCTCTCCCCCCATTGGCCTCTCTGCCCCCCTTCCCCTTTCTCCCCCATTAACAGCAATCGGGGCCCCCCTGCACATGAATGTGGCCCCCGTGTTAATAGCTGGCTTCCCCCCTCCCCCCCATTCACAGCTCCGGCCCTTCCCCCCTTAACACCTCCGTTCCCCCCCCCTCTCACATGTCAAATTCCCCCCCCCTTCAGAGCTCAGTGGGTGGGTGAGTGACTGGCTGGGTGGACTGAGGGACTGAGTGAGTGGGTGGGTGGGTGACTGAGTGAGTGTGTGGGTGACTGAGTGACTGGGTGGGTGGGTGACTGGGTGGGTGGGTGACTGAGTGACTGGGTGGGTGACTGAGTGACGGTGGGTGGGTGACTGGGTGGGTGGGTGACTGAGTGACTGGGTGAGTGACTGGGTGGGTGAGTGACTGACTGGGTGGGTGAGTGACTGGGTGGGTGGGTGAGTGACTGACTTTAGTGACTGACTGGGTGGGTGGGTGACTGGGTGAGTGAGTGACTGACTGGGTGGGTGAGTGACTGGGTGGGTGGGTGAGTGACTGGGTGGGTGGGTGAGTGACTGGGTGGGTGGGTGAGTGACTGGGTGGGTGGGTGAGTGACTTGAGTGACTGGGTGGGTGGGTGAGTGACTTGAGTGACTGGGTGGGTGAGTGAGTGAGTGTGTGGGTGACTGAGTGACTGGGTGGGTGGGTGACTGGGTGACTGAGTGACTGGGTGGGTGGGTGAGTGACTGGGTGGGTGAGTGACTGGGTGGGTGAGTGACTGACTGGGTGGGTGAGTGACTGGCTGGGTGGGTGAGTGACTGACTTTAGTGACTGACTGGGTGGGTGGGTGGGTGACTGGGTGGGTGGGTGAGTGAGTGACTGACTGGGTGGGTGAGTGACTGTGTGGGTGGGTGAGTGACTGGGTGGGTGGGTGGGTGAGTGACTTGAGTGACTGGGTGGGTGGGTGGGTGGGTGAGTGACTTGAGTGACTGGGTGGGTGGGTGGGTGGGTGAGTGACTTGAGTGACTGGGTGGGTGAGTGACTTGAGTGACTAGAGTGACTTGAGTGACTGGGTGGGTGAGTGACTTGAGTGACTGGGTGGGTGAGTGACTGAGTGACTGACTGGGTGGGTGGGTGAGTGACTGGGTGGGCGGGTGAGTGACTGGGTGGGTGGGTGAGTGACTGGGTTGGGTGAGTGACTGGGTTGGGTGAGTGACTGGGTGGGTGGGTGGGTGGGTGAGTGACTGGGTGGGTGAGTGAGTGACTGGGTGGGTGGGTGGGTGGGTGAGTGAGTGACTGGGTGGGTGAGTGACTGGGTTGGGTGACTGGGTGGGTGAGTGACTGGGTGGGTGAGTGACTGGGTGGGTTTGAGTGACTTGACTGACTGGGTGGGTGGTTGGGTGACTGAGTGACTGGGTGTGTGGGTGACTGAGTGACTGGGTGGGTGACTGAGTGACTTGAGTGAGTGACTTTGAGTGACTGGGTGGGTGAGTGACTGGGTGGGTGGGTGAGTGACTTGAGTGACTGGGTTGAGTGAGTGACTGGGTTTGATTGAGTGAGTGGGTGGTTGGGTGGGTGGGTGAGTGGGTGTGTTATCTTTACCCCCCTGCATCTCTTCTCTCCCCACCCCTCCCTGCATGCCTCCCCCCCCTTCATGCTATCCCCGGAGGCAGCAGGTGTGAGGCGCGGTGAGGCGGCCGTGGCAGCCGCAGCTGTAGGGAGGGGGAAGGACAGCAGCGCGGGGCCTGTGAGGCGCGGTGAGGCGGTGGCAGCCGCAGCTGTAGGGAGGGGGAAGGACAGCAGCGCGGGGCCTGTGAGTCGCGGTGAGGCGGCCGTGGCAGCCGCAGCTGTTGGGAGGGGGAAGGACAGCAGCACGGGGCCTGAGAGGCACGGTGAAGCGGCCGTGGCAGGCGCAGCTGTTGGGAGGGGGAAGGACGGCGGCGTGGGGGCTGTGAGGCAGGCGTGGCAACCGCAGTACCCGTCCGCCTGCTCGATCACTCACCCGTCTGGCCGCTCCCACGTGCTTGTGAGGCGGGAGGCAACGTGTTGTGGCCGCTCCCACGGTGTGTCCCGGGCGCTCTTGACTGTAGCGGCGCCGGTGTGTGTGTGTGTGTGTGTGTGTTGGACCTTTGGCCTGTCAGGCCAATGAGAGGTGTGCGGGGGCGGGCGGGCCAAGGGACCAATCTCAGACAAACATACAGTGTGTGTGTGTGTGTGTGGTGTGTGTGTGTGTGTGTGTGTGTGTGTCTCATTGGCCTGAGGGACACAGGCCATGCAGACAAACATACAGTGTGTGTGTGTGTGTGTGTGTGTGTGTGTGTGTGTGTGTGTGTGTGTGTGTGTGTGTGTGTGTGTGTGTGTGTGTGTGTGTGTGTGTGTGTGTGTGTGTGTGTGTGTGTGTGTGTGTGTGTGTGTGTGTGTGTGTGTGTGTGTGTGTGTGTGTGAGACCTTTGGCCTGTCACTCCGCCACAGGCCAATGAGAGGTGTGCGGGGGTGGGCGGGCCAAGGGACCAATCTCATTGGCCTGAGGGACACAGGCCATGCAGACAAACATACAGTGCTTTCACAAATATATAGTAGATATAAATAGGAGGGACACAAAATTAAATCTATTTAAAATACAGTAAACAATATTAAAATATATCCATATATTTTACACCAAAAAATGTAAAACAATATAATGTTAATTTTAACTATTTGTTAAAAACATTGTTTTAATTATTATCTTTTTAAACAATGAATTCACAATTAAAAAGTTAAATATCTTTAATAAAGTGACAATGTCTCATTAAGGCCCCCGGGGGCCAGGGTCTTCATTTGGTATATCCACAATGTTTCTTGTTTTAGAAAGGGATTTTAGTCTATCCCCCATCATCTAATGGTTCTAATATCTGAATCCCTTTACATTTCATTAAACTGGGGTCGCTCTGATGAAAAATGTTAAAGTGACATGGTACGCTATGTTTATGCATGCCAATTTTTATATGTCGGAAGTGTTCCATAATTCTAGTCTTAAACAAAACTTTTCGTGTTGCCTATATATTGGAGTCCACTTTGGCACTCCAACATATATACTACATAACTAGTTTTACATGCTATGCAGTCATCCACAACGATTTGTTCACTAGTGACAAAGGAGGTAATTGTCTTCCTATCACTGTGAAGATGACTGCAAACCCTGCAACCAAAATTGTCCACGATTTAGAACCAAGCCATGTATTTGGCCAATGGTATACTTATACTTGGTGCAATGTCACTTGGAGCCAGGACATTTTTTAGATTTTTAGCTTTCCTATAGATAAAACTAGGTTTGCTAGCTAGGTGTTGGCCCAAAATTGGATCGTTAGACAATATGCTCCAATACTTTTTAATAATTGTCTGTATTCTAAAAATACCAGAATTATAGTTGGTAACAAAAGGAACCTTAATGGCATTACCGTCAAATATAGCAAATTTATCAACTTTAGTTCTGCTACACAGTAGTGATTCTCTGTCCATGTCCCCAACCTCGGTCTGGGCCATGGACAGTAAATCAGCACTGTATCCTCTCCGGAAAAACTTCTGACACAACTGGTCAGATTCTTCCCTAAAATCCTTTTCCAGGCTACAATTTCTCTTAAGTCGCATGAATTGACCCTTTCGTATAGTGTCAATCCATGACTTTTTGTGGTTACTGGATGCCAGGAGTAAAGTGTTTGTGTCCACCTTCTTCAAATTAGTTTTTTAGTGGTTATTTTATTCCCTGGCAACTCCAGAAAGGTTAAAAATATGCTTCACACAAGAAGAGGGATGAGAGGGGGTCCCATGCTCTGCGGTGGGGCGATTGATGGGCCCTGACCAAGGGATCTTCACTCTTTCCTCCATTGTGCTCACAGATAAACAGACAGACATCTTAAGGAGAGGTCTCTCTTTTACCAAAACCTGTGGCCCAAATGGGTTCCAGCTATTTACTGACCTCCACAAATATACTCGTAATTTGACCATGAAGCATCATTTTTTTTTTTTTTTTAAAGTACTGATGACAATAACAGAAGGTCTAATATTGTTGATGTATTTGACAAACCTGTAACACAAGAAAGTGGTGTGGTGTGTCAACACAAAAATTTTAAGACTCAGTCTAAATTGTATCCTGCTTACTCCAAAGGGATTTTTATTGATGCTTTTTTTTAATGTTGTAAATAATGAATTCACAGATATGGTTAATCTAACTGCTCCGTCCTGTGTGACAGCTCGGTGTGCACAACAGGCGCTTGCACAGACAAAAAAAAACCAACAGCCCTCTTTTCCCTTCCTCCCAATCAGGCTAAATAATAAGTAAACACTTGATTAACGAGCACTCCACCATTCAGCCACAGCTCTGCACCCCGTTGCAGAGACCTGGCAGGTAATTTTACATCCTTTCTGTCTCTTACTTTATACAGTACTTCTGCTTCTTTGCATCTGGAGCCCACACAGGGTTGCGACAGTCCCTGAACGAAGCTTAGGCTGTGTCATGGAACAAGAATCACATCCCTGTTTCACCCCCCTCTTTCCTTTGCAGCTTCTGCCTGTCAGTTCTTATTTCAGCTGCATGGAGTTTGCACACACACACACACACACACACACTGTGCCTGTGTGATATGTAACAATGTTGCATTTCTTGCCTCTGGGCATGTAATCAGTGAGTTGCTACTGCAGCCTCTGAGATCCTTACCAGTATTGGCTAGTCTGCCCTCCCCCCTGTTTTGTTCACAGATAGTCTGTCCCAAGATTATTCATTTTACCCACATTGCTCCTCACTTCCTTTTCCACCCTGCAGACAGTGAGTACAGCACGCATCTCTGTTACTCTCCTGTGGCAAGGCCATCTCTTTCTACCTGTTTCTAACTACAAATCACTACAACACACCATCCACAAGTGCCTGTATTTACTGCTGCTTTTCCAATAAAGTGAAGGAAATATTATAGGACTTGGAGTGATTTGGAAAGGGAGCTGAGTTAATGCTATCTGGCGCAATTCACACATCACACGTGACCCTGGCTTCAGAATAGGCTGAGTCCACGCTGCCGCTGAGCTCGCTCATGCTTGCAGAGCGGTGATGTCACCAGCTCACCAAGCATGAGCGATCGCTGTCCTGCAACATTTTTAGAGAAGGAGTCGGGGGGGGGGGGCGTGGCTATTAGGGGGCGTGGCTATTACGTGAGGGGGTGTGTCATTGGCTGTATAAGGGCTGTCTGTGTTTCTGTGTATATCTCTCTCTATATATCTCTCTCACCCCCCCATACGCTCTCTCTCCCCTGCCCCCCCCCCTGTGCTCTCTCTCCTGGCCCCCCTCTCTATCCCCCCCTCTCTCTCTCTCTCTTCTTTTATCTCTCTCTCTCTTCTTTTATCTCTCTCTCTCTCTCTCTTCTTTTATCTCTCTCTCTCTTCTTTTCTCTCTCTCTCTCTTCTTTTCTCTCTCTCTCTCTCTCTCTCTCTCTCTCTCTCTCTCTCTCTCTCTCTCTCTCTCTCTCCTCTCTCTCCTCCCTCTCCTCCCTCTCCTCCCTCTCTCCTCCTCTCTCTCTCTCTTCTCTCTCTCTCTCTTCCTCCGCCTCCTCCTCTCTCTCTCTCTCTCCTCCTCCTCTCTCTCTCCTCCCTCTCTCCTCCTCCCACTCTCTCTCCTCCCTCTCTCTCTCCTCCCTCCCTCTCTCTCCACCACTCTGTTTGCCCCTCCCCCACCACACAGCAGCACTCCGTTTGCCCCCCCCCCTCCTTTCCACTTCTCTCTGCTGAATTCAGTGTCAGTGTGTGTGACAGGAGAGTAGAACACGCCCTCCCACTTCATCATGTGACCCTGCTCTCAGCACCAAAGTATCTCTCCCTTGTCTCCCCAAGCACAATGCTTGGGAGAGCGTGTGTGCACGCGCATGAGAGTGCGAGCACAGCGGGAGAGAGGATGTGCTGATCCACATTGTAGAAGGTAAGCGCGCCAAGCGCATAGCGAGCTCAGCGCCAGTGGGGACTCAGCTTTAGAAAGGCAATCGGTCTTCTAAAGACATTTTGCTATTTCAACTAGCTTGAGTTGGGATATCTTATACTATATTAGTGAAAGCACTGTATGCCTGTCTGGATGTCCTGTGTCCCTAGGGGAAATCTCATTGGTCCCTTGGCCCGCACGTCCCCGCACACCTCTCATTGGCCTGAGGCGGAGTGACGAGCCAAAGGGGACACACACACACACTCTGTTGCTTGGCCTCACTCTCCCCCGTCGACCGCAGCTCACCTTCCCCCCTCCCCTCTCCCCTCTCCCAGTGCCCCTCACTCTCTCCCCCACCTCCCCCAAACCCGAACGCTCCGCAACATCCCCAGCCGCACTATCACGTCCGCTCCCGGACGAGGGGAAGCGTGGGCCGGGCCTCCTGCACTCCCCCAGCCTCCTGCACTCCCCCGGCCTCCTGCACTCCCCCGGCCTCCTGCACGCACTATCACGTGCGCTCCCGGATGGAGGGGAAGCGCGGCCCGGCACTCCTGCACTCCCCCGGCCCTCCTGCACTCCCCCGGCCCTCCTGCACTCCCCCGGCCTCCTGCACGCACTATAACATGCGCTCCCGGACGGAGGGGAAGCTCGGGCCGGGCCTCCTGCACTCCCCCGGCCTCCTGCACTCCCCCGGCCTCCTGCACGCACTATCACGTGCGCTCCCGGATGGAGGGGAAGCGCGGGCCGGGCCTCCTGCACTCACCCTCACGTGGCGCGGGTCTCCTGCCCCAGCCTGCCACTCTTGCCCCCCCCCCCCCCGCCAGCTTCCGAACCCACCTCCTGCCGCAGCCTGATGCCACGGGGATATCCATGCCAGGAGGGGAACCGTCTGCCACCAGGAAACACCACCCGGTCACGGTAAGTCACCCACCGTCTCCCACCCACGCACTGTCACCCAGTTACCCACCGTCTCCCACCCACCCACTGTCACCCAGTCAACGTCATCCACCCAGTCACCCACACACCCACCCACTTTCACTCACTCACCCACTTTCCCACAGTCACCCACTTTCCCCCAGTCACCCACTTTCCCCCAGTCACCCACTCACCCACCCACTCAGTCACCCACCCAGCGACCCAAAGTCACCCACCCACCCAGCGACCCAAAGTCACCCACCCACCCAGCGACCCAAAGTCACCCACCCACCCAGCGACCCAAAGTCACCCACCCAGCTACCCAAAGTCAAACCAACCCAAAGTCACCCACCCACTCAGTCACCGACCCACCCACCCACTCAGTCACCGACCCACCCACCCACTCAGTCACCCATCGACCCACACACTCAGTCAACTGAGTCACCCACCTAGCTGTCAAGGGGGGGGAAGCCCAACCCTGTCGCCCGCCCCCCCAAAATTACATCCCGGGCAACGCCGGGTATATCAGCTAGTTCCCTATAAATTCAGTATAGCAGGCAACCCTTACATACGGTGGCGCTTATTGTATATCTGCCGGATTGGGCCAAAATTCCCCATTGAAATCTAATCACTCCAACCCAACCTCACCTACACCTCCTCAACAGATATAGAATATGCCCCTTCATTGTGAACTTCCACATTGCTTTGTTACTGTATTTAAAAAAAAACCTATAGAGCCTCTAATTAGACACTAAGAAAATAAATATGGACTGGGTATTCTCAGATATTTAACTTTTAGAAGTTAGGATTTCCAAAGTGAAATAAGCATTGCAATGGTAAATGCAGATGTAACTAAGCTTACTGTCTTTGGTGCTGCTGCTTGAGCCAGATGCAGTCATATGACAGTGGTGGTCACGGCGCAGGAGGATTAATGCTGTAGGGTGTCCCATAAGCAAGCATGGAATCCCGCAGCGCGATCGCAGCAAACACGGTCTCTGGTGCCGCAGACTTTTGCTTCTTTGACCGCGGCTCCAGAGACAGTAATTCTTGCTACATCTGTAAGTTGCAGTAGGGCTATGTGGTTTCACTTTGTTACAATATATATTGAAAGTGAGACATTAAAGTAGCAATCCCATGGCCACGGCCCTTCTAGCGCTCTCAATCCCGTGACTGCTCCTGTAGAGTCTGCGCTCCACAGGAGCGCCACAGAACGCGATCACCACCTAAAAAACAAAGTGCAATTGGCTTATGACGTAACGACTACATCACAGGGTCCCTGGAGTGCCAGAACCACATAACGTAGTAGCTATCCCTTGGGCACCCAAAGGGTTAATAGGTGTGAAGGGCAGTGGCCATTTTAAGTCCCCCTGCAGCCAAATTTTCTGGAAGGCACTGCACAATGTAGAAAGGGTGACTTTACTAAAGACAGCAGCAAAAGGGATTCACAATGGTACATCAAAGGAGGGAATTGCTGCCTTTGGTGCCTGTCTGTCACATCTCACCACATTCAATCCATGAAATCATTTAGCAATTCTGACATGTGCATAGTTGTTTTTGGATATTCTGAAAATTCAGCCGTGCAGATTTTGTATGCCTTTCATACATGCCACTTGCTGACTTATTGTGGTGTGAGCATGCTTATACATTTGTTTCCTGTCTGCATCTCACACCTTTTTGTAAAAACTGTCAGAGCCTGTGGCTTGCATTGTTGGTGACAAGGTATAGAATTACGGTAATTTGCCCTTTACTAGTTGAAACTTCCAGTAAAGCGTTTGCTTTGTAAAACTTTTTTGCTTTAAGATTCTCGGGGGTTATGCACAAAACGGCAATAGTGCCAATTGGGGCATTGACTTGGGAGTTGCCATGGAATAGTGCCCCGATTGGCACTATTGCAGCTTAATGAATACCCCCCTCAGGAACGAATAAAAAATGAAAACCAAATGTTTAACCTCTTTGCTTCCACAAGGGATCTGTAATGCAGTGCTCTTCCATTATATAGTTAGCTAAGCATTTTCCTTTACTTAAAGTGGCATTTCATGGCCTAGACATATACATAAATATCCTGTAACATAAATGTAGGACAATACAGTTACAAATTAATAAAGCATTACTGGAGCCTCCCAAACATTGCAGCACCCTAATAACCAGCACCAAGCCCTCCAAATACATTCTCTGGGAGAGCATCCTCTAATAGTTGTTACTTTGGCTCTAAATGCAGACGGTACAGTAGAGTAATCACAGGACATCAAGATCTGGCGGATATGTATCAAAGTGATGTCATTTGCATTTTTATTCATGTAAATATTCACTGACACCATATGTATGAAACTTGTAATCTTATTTCTTAAAGCACCAATCCCCCCAAAAGCTTATATGAGTATAATGTACTGTATATCATGTTTGTATCTTTCCCCCGAGCATGCCCTGCTTTAAAAAAAAAAAAAAAGCATTAAAAATCATGGTTTTCTTAAAATGTTGCTTCTGAGGTTACCATGGTGCGTGGGAATAGGGAGGTGGTTGTTGGGGGTAGTTGCCCCGGGGAGGGGGTTTGGCCTTAGGCAAAGGGCGGCATGACCGCAAGGCCCAGGCTCACCCCACCCCCACTTTTTCCTCCTGCCCCCTAACACTCCTCTGTCACCGGTGACACTCAGAGGGGGAAGGGGGCCGGCTGAAGGAGTTAAAGGCAGGCATTAGGGGCGGGACTGGGTAGTCACCCATTCAGGTGGCTCCACAAGCCTGGAAGTCCTTGAGGTGCGTTGGTCGCTGGGTATGTCCAGCCGGGAGAGACCATCTGCGCTGCAGTTCCCGCTACCCTTAGCGAAGTCCAAGTCCTGAAGGGCACGGCTCAAGGTTAACCAGGTCTCTGTCTCCACAGGCATCCTCCGCAACCAATTTAGGGGGTCGTGCTCCACAATCCCCGCATAGGGCTTCCCACATACATAGGGCTGCCAGAGCTCCTGAGCCCAAGCAGTAGCCAAGCACATTGGCAGAGCCTGTAACACTGCCCCGCACTCGGGGGACCAGGCTGCCAGCACCTCGAGCCGCCTCTTGGTCACCTCAGTCAAGAGTCTTTCTGGGACGCTACCCTGGCTCTCCCCTGTCCTATGGTAGCCCTGCGTCTCCTCTATCACCTTCTCCATACTCCGTTCCACTTCTGCCAAGACCCGGTACGCGGTCCGGTGGAGGGGTCTGTGATCCCCGGTGTTGACCGGGTGATCATGTGGATGAGTCCTGCCTGGCTTCTCAGGAACCAGGACCCGCTCTCTCTCCACTACCTCTCGCCTTTGCTCCCGATGGGCAGCTGCGAGCTGGAGACAGGTCCCCCCCTGCTCCACTGAGCCTCCCTGCTTAGCCTCTCCTAGGACATCGGGGAAAGCCTGGCTCTCCAGATTTCCCAGCAGCAAGCTGCATACAGCTAGCACCGCTGACCCACTCACAGCCTTGTGCTGTAAGGGCTTAAATAAACCTGGTGACAGTCTTCGGGGAGCCCTTGCACTGTCCCCCGGCCTGCCTACTTGCTGGCAGACATCCCAGGTGTGGCCGAACGCCCATACCTCCTGGGATGCCTCCAGCCCGCAGAATATTTGCACTAGCCGGGCTCTGGTATGAGCGACCCCCTGATGCCCTGTCAGCAGCATCTCCTTAGTCCCCTGCAAGCTCTGTTCCCTACCCAACCAGGGACTCACCAACTGGCCCCTCTCTGTCCCCTGTCTGACCGGAGCAACCAGGGCTGGTTCCCAGTATATAAGCACACAGGGTCTGGGGAACCGATCGGGCATGATCTTGGAGGCAGACTTGGCCGCCCGGTCTCATGCCCTCCAGATCAGCATCTGCCCACACCCTCTCCCGGGACCACTCACTGAGCTCCGGCCGTTTGCCCTCAGTCAGTTTGTCAGGGGAATGGTCAGCAATGTCAGGATGTCAGGACAGAGGTTAGGCTGGGTCTGGCTTACCGGCCTGGTCTCCTCCGTGACCCTGGAACATGATGGCTCCAAATGCAGGGGAGCGGTGATCACGGCTGTTAGCTCCAAAAGCTGGGGAGCATCAACCACTGTGATGAACGGTGGCGCCAAAGGCACCACCACAGGGGCAACTGCCCGACTTTGGCTCCCTGTGACTGTGGTCACAGGAGCATCCTCTCCTGGTAGCTTCACCAGCATCCCCGTCCATGGGAGCTGTTGCTCTGGGCAGACCATTTCAGGCTGCCCCAGAGGTACCATAGTGCTGGGGTCCCCCAGGCCGACTGCCTGCTGATTGCCTGGGACCCCTGCATGCAAAAATCTTCCATGGACCGCTTGGTTCTCCAGGATGATGACTGCACGCTGCTGTCCGTCAAGCTGCAAATCTGTGCCGCTAGTAGCTGCTGGTGGGATCGCTGGCTGGGTCCTCTGCTTCTCTGGCTGCACAGCTGCTGTCTGTTCTTTTGCTGGGGCTAGCCTGTCGTAGGCTGTCAGCCCTGTAGCTGGGGAACGTTGCCCCAGATTGGGGTTACTCGAGCAGAATACTTTGGGGCACTCCATCCGCGGATGGTACGTCTGGTCTCCCAGGGAGCACCCGCCCTCTTGGGCATACTCTGCCATCTTGGTGGCCACGAGGCAAGGCACCCATGTGGTGCCATCCTGAGCCAGCACAGTCACTCTCACGGAGGCAGGTTCGCCGGCAATGTCTCGGTCGACCTCAGACTTTCTGGTTCCTGGCTGACTCCACCATGGCTTGGTGACTTGGGAACAGTCAGCTACTGGAAGTGCTTGGCTCACTGGCCCTGTAGCGGGGTTAAGGACCCGCTTCTTGGGCTCCGCCAGTGGTAATTGAACTGCAGGACCTCTCGCTAGGTGGGCAATGCACCAGCGAAAGTCCTCGGTTATGTCTGTTACGTTGCAATGAAATCTGCAACAACCCTGTCCGTAGCAACGTACTCAGCCAAGCCGGTCTCATACCCCTCAAGGTCCTCTACATGGGCTGCCTTGGTGCGGCTGTCCATTGGCAAACTGTACTGGTCGCATAGGGAAACCAGCGCGGCTCTGGTCCATTTCTGAAAATGCCTTTTTCTCCAGACATTTTCCAACTTTAGCTGAACTAATATACAGGTGATTGCATAGTAAAATTTTAGGTTTGTACAATGTTTGTCTGGAACAACTTGTCCTGCGGTCTTGAAAATTGAAGACCGTCATTGAGCTGTGATTTCCCACCAGAAATCCCAACACAAAGCCTAGCGATCCCACCGCTATGCCACCAGAAAAAGCCTGTCACAGGAGACCAGTATTTTAACACCAAAACCACAGGGATCACTAGCACCAGACAGGACAAAGTTGTGGAATAAAATGGGGTTTATTCTGGCACGCCAGCAGACAAACAAAGACGTACAAAACACAATACAATACCAACTGGGGGCCTAGCCTCGCTAGGTGCAGGGGCCTGCTTCAAGAAGGCTTGTCCTGTCCGCTTCTCATCCATGATCTCAGAGTGCTGATCACACACAGCAACCCCTCTGAGATATCTCTCCTGCTAGTCACTGTAAAGATCAACTCCTTTACAGAATGTCTCTCAGTGTGTTAGCCTCTCTGCTCTCAGATGCTCTCTGAAGGCAGATCTCCACCCTCTTTCCCAGAGTGTCTCCCTGGAAGTAGAACTCCACACCCCTTCCCACAGTAGAACTGCTTCTCTGATCAGCAGCACCCCTTTATATCCCTCTGTGGCTATAATTTACACGGGAGGGGGCTGCTGGATATTGATTTAGATTGAGTTTGGGCCACAACAGCCAGAGGGCATGCTAAAACCCATCCATGATTAAATCAGTCTGTGCAATACAATGTGCTTACTCCCAGACCTGAATATCAGCCTTTCACCTCCCCCCAGGAGTCCCGACACCTTGCTGTCCCTAATCCTATCAATTCTATAGAAATCTTCAACATAGACATTATAGTAAGAATGGAATATCTCATTTGCCTTCTGGTAGAGCTGACACTCAAAAGCACATTTACAAAACAATAGTGAATACAGACTTTGAAATACATTCTTACAGACATGGAAATACATTTACACATTCACTGTTCTACCCCAGATGTTAAATACCTTTTGGCCAAAAAAAGCCTTACAACGGTGACCAAATTAGATAGATTTAGGGGTAGCTAGCTGGGCTTCATAGCAGTTTTGTGATGCCAGCACTCCTACTGTCATAGGGACATCATGCCACACACCCTCACTGTATTTTCACGCCCTCCCTCCCGGTGTGGTTCAATTCTGTTATCTGCGAGTTATACTTGTGTAACCCGGTCCCCATGGTTCCCCAAGGCTTCCGGTGTTTCCCCTTACCTCCAATGTTAGAAGGCACTGCAAGAGACTACAGCCTCCAGCAGGCATAGGGGCACGTGACACATGATGCCAGGGAGTCAATCGCGTGGCAGAGATCTTCTGCAGTTACATTCCGCGCATTTAAACAAGGAAGGCAGTTGGAGCTGGAACATGGACAGGAGAAGGTATGTAGGTGCAGGGGTCTGTGACCCTCTGCACTAGGCCAGAGACACCCCCTAGGACCCAGCTAGGCCCAACTCACCCTAGATTGTGGCTGCTCTAGGGAAGGCCCCATTAGTTAGGGACCCTGCCTTTATTGGTTAGCCAGATTAGGGCCACAGCTGCTTCTGGAGCATCTTGCTATCTGCAGTTTGGGACCAGACTGAAGAGAGTGAATATCACCGCAAGGGTCACTTCAGTGGAAGGTGTTCGGCCGGCGGAGGATATCGCAGGATCGACGGGTCCCTTTACCTCTCCTTGTCAGCGCGCCTGGGTGTGGACACCCGGCAGGTACCTGTTCACCAAACGTGCACCAACACTACTGTACAGTAAGGCGCTGATCACATCTAGAAGGGAGGGTATCTTTTGGGAGACACTCGGAGAGTGAGGCGACCCCGGGACTCTTCTGGTATTGTGGACACGGTGTGGGGTACACGGTGGTGGGACAAAGCCCTGAGTGGCTAGTGATAACTGTGATGGCTGTAACCAGTAGAGTTATTATATCATTTGCGTTGATTTGTTTATATATAAATATAATCTATGAGCTGTTATTACTGGTTCCTGTTCGGGGTTATCTCATATAATTGCGATCCTGTGCAGGTGGAGGCGCTGCCATTTTATATATTTGTTAACCCAGGCTCCCAGTGGCGGAGGCTCAGCTCTCTGTGAGCCCACAGGTAACGCCAGCACCAGTAGTCCCTTCATGCTAGAGGGAAAAAGGGCTACATGTGTATTGAATATATTTATACTTGATGTGTCGGGGTTATAATGCCTCTGTCGTGGCGGCTGATTAGGGGGTAAGTGCAGGGTAACCTTGTCAGACTGGGCTCAGTTACAGTAATGCCACTAGTTTATGCCACTTCAACCACTGGATACATTTCATAATAATATTGTGTTAACCTTCTGTTACCCTAACTTCTCCTATTATAAAATCTCCCCAAATAACTCACCCCAGGATTCCCACTTTCCACTCACACACAAAACACAATCGTGAGTGAAAATGTCCTCAGCATTTTATTCACTATCTTATACATACATTAACTTTCCAGCACCACGTCTTGTCATTCACCATTGAGTATTAGCGTTGCCTCTACCTCAGTGTGAGAACAGCACCAAACACAGGCTACAGTGCCACTTCTCCCACCATGAGAGAACAACCATTGAGCATTACTGCTACCCTGACACCAAGTATGGACATTAGCTGTGGCTCTCGTATCCTTGGGGGAGTCTCCATTATCTCCAACCCAATCTTCACTGCATTTCTCTGGCAAGGTCCTTCTGCTGCTGTGACAAAATATTTCAAAAAGATTGTGAAACACCGAACATTTAATCAATTTGCTTATTCATTTTTTGTTTAGTTTTTAAAATGAGGTTTTTTTTTCAAATTATAAACATTGAAACTTTGCCACTAATTCAGAATGCCTAAACTTTAATCCATTATTTTAGCATGGAGAGGGTGTTCCCACCTGCTTGGATTCAAGAACATCTTGCATTCCCTTCCTTGCATTTGCTCTTTACAGGACAGCTAACAGCTTTCCAGGGGGCCTTGCCTAGTGTTGTTGAGTGAAAGGCGATTTCTGCTTCCCCCTCTGTTGGCCCTGTGGGTTCTCCCCCTCCAGTACTCTCCCTTTCCCCTCCACCCGCCACTCTCTCTCTCTCTCATTCCCTCCCAACTCACTCACCCTCTCCTCTTTTTCCCCCCTCTCACTCACTCTTGCCCCTCTCGCCACCTCCCCCCTCTCTCACTCCCTGTCCCATCTCTCACTTTCTCTGCCTCCTTTCTCTGCTCTCTTTCTCGCTCCCCTCTCCCTTCTTCTCTCACACTTTCTTCTCTCTATTTCAGTCTCTCTACCCCTTAATCTCACTATTTGTCCCCTCTTACTCTCACCCCTGTCTCTCTCCCCTCTTTCACCCTCTCTGTCCCCTTTCTCCCTCGCGCTCACTTATCCACAACCCTCATTCTTTCCCCCTCTTCTCTTACTCTTTCTCCATCTCTCCCTTTCCCCACCCTCCCACTCTCCCTCTGCATCCTCCCCATGGGGCCGTTCCTGTGAAGAAAGGGTGCAGTGTCTGGCAGCGGGTCTAACTTCCTTGTTCAGAACGCCCCCCTCTGCTGCTAGGCCCAGAACAATGGTCTCTGCCTTCCTCCCCTGTGGACTTCACTCCTGTAGGGTTGACAGGTGTCCAGTATTGAACCGACAGTCCTGTATTTGAAAACTCTGTCTAGTAAAAAAATGAGAGGTAATACTAGACGTGTGTCCCCGGTATTACCTCTCTGGACATAGTGATCTGACCGTCTGGGAGGCCCAGTATTTCCCTGAGCGGGGAAAGAGCAAGGCTGTTGCTAGGGGACTGGACAGCTTCATTCATCCTGATTGGCTGCATTACCCAGCAGCAGGCAATCAAGAGGAGGTGTCAGTAGCCTGGGGGTGGGGCTAAAGAGAGGAGGAAACAGCATGGAGAGGTGTGTGTGTCTCGAGCACGTCACACCTTTCACCATTGTGTCCAGTATTTTTGGAGAAGTAACCAGGCAACCCTATTCTCCTAACTGAATGCCATGCAGAGCCTCTGGCAGGAGAGGAGGTGTTTATTCACGTAACACAGCACTTGGCAGACTTGAGACTTCCCTGCTTAGTTTTATAAAGGGGCGAGGCAGTATAGGAATGAAAAAAAAAGATTAGAATATTTTCACAACCTCCACTCACTTTTTAATTTAGCATTAAACTGCAGTCTCATGAGGTCATTTGCTTGAGCAAGGTTCAGTATGCTGGCAGTTATTTTTCCTTATCTGCTTAATCTTAGGAAGATCCAAAACCCAGACTTGTGCAGGAAGTTATTGTGTGTACATCAGCATATCCAATTTCTACAATAACTTATTTAGTTTAAAAGAAGCCTATAGGACCCAAATTGTTTTTTTGTAACTTAATTTTTATTTTGAATTTTTGAAACAACATACTGTAAGGGAAGGGATACAGGAATAGAAAAGGAGGTGTGTGTGTGGGGGGGGGGGGGGGGAGGGGGTACCACCAGATTTACATCAGTATCATAGAGAGAACAAAGATCCAGTAATACAGCCAATCCAAAAATATAACGGCACGAGCTACAAATATCATATAAAATTACCAACTCTGGGAAGAAAGAAAAAACACGCAGCCCTCCTTCCACTGTAACTAAACAGATCTAGTGCCCCTAGAGTTCCAGGGTTGCCAGACCTTATGGAATTTTCTTGAGGTATGTCTAACCAACGCTGTTAGTCTTTCCATAGATTGCACCTCATTTATTCTCATTATAATCTCTCTACTGGAGGGAGGTAGAGGCTTTTTCCAGGCCCCGGCGATCGCACGCCTAGCCGGTGAGGATATGCAACAATAATTTAGATGTATTTTTATGTAAATTATCTAGCGGTTTACCCAGAACCATTATAACCGGGTCTAGGGGGATCCTTATACCAAAAGTCTCTCGCAATAAATTCTGTACTACTCCCCAGAACCTCTGTATTTCGGGACAGAGCCACCAAATATGGGCCATATCTCCAACACCTCCACAACCCCTCCAACAGAGATTCGTGGACTCTGGGTAAATCTGCCTCAACCTCTGGGGCGTCAGATACCACCTGAAAATAACTTTATAAATATTTTATTTGGATATTGTGCATAGTGATGTATTCGTTGCATTGGTCCAGATAGATTGTCTCCCAAGAAATCTCCACCTGGAAATCCTGGGCCCATTGAACCATATATCGATGTATACAGGGAACTTTAAATTCACGAGAGCTAAGAAGTTGATAAATAGTTGAGATGTCCCCACTGATAGCAGTTTCTATTCCTGCATAATTCTTCGAACACTGTGCACTCTGAGAAACACCCAGCTAGAGACAGCTGCCTAAGATAGTGAGAAACCTGCAGAAATCTGAACATCTCTTGTCCTGTGAAAGAGTATCTCTGACAAAAATCATTAAAATGTAGTAATTTACCTCTCAAAGCATATCTCCTACATCTCTGATATCATTAACCTTCCATAGATCAAAAATACCAGTGGACCAACCCGGACCAATATTTGGGTTATCAAAAATAGGGCTACATCTCGAAGGAACTGAAGCTAATTGATAATTGATTTTGACCTTATTCCAAATATTAATAGAAAATTTTATTACAGCCGAGTCAAGAGGGTCTGGTTTTAGACCCTGTGTCGGCTTACTCCATAAAAGAGCCGGGAGTGCTCCTGATTTAATAGATTTATTTTCTATATCAACCCACCGGTATTGACGTTCCTGAGCATGCCAGAAGACCACCTGTTTCAATTGAGCAGCTAAATAATATTTCTTGATATCAGGAACCGATCTTGGCACTCTAGGTCTTTTGTTACCCCAAATAAATTGCATAATTTTGTTCTGTAAATCCCTTAGATATTTTGTCGGGATAAAAACTGGAAGTGTCTGAAAACAGTAAAGCAGTTTCGGGAGAATATTCATCTTGACTGATATAATACAACCTATTCAGGAGATTTTGTGACCGTTCCAAAGTAGGAGATCTTGTTTTAATTTGGTGAAAAGTTCTGGGTAGTTATTTTTATAAAGAGATTGAAAACATTTTGTGAGGAAAATCCCCAAATATTTCAATCTCACTTTATTCCAATAGTAATTCAAATTGAATTTGATTAGTTTAACCTCAGAGTCTGGTAGAGTTAAATTTAAAGCCTCTGATTTAGTCTAATTAATTTTATAACCTGAGAACAAACCAAACCTAGAGAGCTCATCTTCTAAATTGGGAAGTGAGATCAGGGGTCCGTTGTGGGACTGCAGCAGTTCATCACTTACAGGTTTTCATCTCCCATAACGGACACTGACTGTGTTCCATACACATTGCCTGTTTTTGGGTCTTTCCTGTAAGTCCCCATTGCATCTGTATACCTATGGTTTCTGCTTGATGAATACACTGACTACTCTTCTGATTCGTGTAGCATCTCCATTCATTGTGTGCCTTCCTTTAGTCCTTGGAACTTCTTTTATGTTGTTCTAATTGAAGTTATATGTTTATCATCTGTTCATCACAGTGTTGCACTATCATTTGTGTTATGCTCTTTCCTTTTATGTTCCCACCGGTGTACTGCGCTCCCTGACTTCTTGACACTATGCCCTCAATGGCAGCAAAGATAACCCCAATGGCAATGAATGGGCACCCTACAACCCACCTCCTCTACCCTCAACAACCCCCCTAAAATATACAGTACAGTAATGGGCAAAATCCCTATTATCCAGATGTGGATAATGGCACATTTGCCCATAAAAAAATAAAACATTATCCAGCCTGCATAAAGTAAATTAAAGTTGCTGTTACCCCTGCCAGAATGAAGGCCGCCCTCATCCTCCTCTTTAGTGAGTACCGACAGTAAAATAAAAAAAAACAACTAACTACTGGCCACTACCACCTTATTAATCTTATTGATCTTATTAACCACTATGGTAATTAAGGGGTTAACCTTAATGGTGGTAACTGCTATGGTAATGAAGGGGTTAACCCTTCCCCCTATCTACTCGAGAGGCCTAAACACCCACTCTGGGGCAACTACCCCCTTCACCTACCCCCAAGAAACATTAAAATACAACAACCCAACTACCTACCTCCTCTACCCCCAACAACCCTCCACCCCCACCACCCCCCAACACATACAATACAATAATGGGCAACATTACTATTATCCAGGTCTGGATAATGGCTCATTTGCCCATTAAAAATAAAACATTATCCAGCCAGTATAAAGTAAATAAAAGTTCTACTTACCCCTGCAAGGATGAAGGCTGTCCTCATCACCGTCCTCCGTATCCTGGTCCTCTGTGGGCAGAAACATTACAATAAAAAAAAAACTAATGGCACTAACCCTTTAATCACCTTAGCGGTTAGTAACTACTATAGTAATTAATCCACCGCCCCCACTATCCACCCGGGATGCTTAGCCACCCACCCCGGGGCAACAACGCAAACCCCCTGCTATGCATTGATTGGCACAGTGTTAAACCATGGCCATAGTTTGCCACTAAAAAATGCCAATAAACCAATTGATTGGCACAGTGGTACACCATGCCCATATAATATGGGCATGGTTTGCCACTATGGAAATAAATGGGCAAGCTAAAAATAAAATAAAAAACCGCATAAAATATAACACATGACATTTAAATAAAACAAGCATTTCACAATAATGCCATTGATTGTGGCTGGTAAACCATGTATGGGCATGGATTGCCACACTGACAATGAATGGGCAACTTAAAAAAAAAAAAACTTAACACAAAATACCATACATAACAATTAAATAAAAACAAGCATTCGCATGTCGAGCCGCTAAGGTAATAAAGCTGCCTGTAAATGTATTTTTTTTTTTTATTGCATTGGATTGAAGCCCGGGGGTCTCTGGAGCTGGTATTAATGCAGCCTCCTGGCTTCAATCCGAAGCAAGAAAAATACTTTTTTTTTCTAAGTCCTACCGTAAATCCCATCTCGCCACCATTGGGGTGAGATGGCACTGCGGCATCACATGGCGCAATGTTGCCATGGCAATGTGATGTCAAGCGGTACCGTGTTGCCATGACAAGATGAGGCCATTACAATGTCACACCCCATGACGCCGCAATGTCACAACAAAGCGATGAAGATGAGGAGCAAGAGAAGGTAAGATGCCAGGTACTGGTACCTTCTATATTACAAAAAAAAGCACTGTATATGTACTTATGTATGTATATATGTCAGTTTACATCACAGGTGTTCTTTAATACCAGCACAGCACTAACAAGAACCACACAGTTTATTCCTAAAATGGTGCAAAACAACGGTGAAGGGGAGAGGGGGGGGGAGTAAGTGTTAGGCCCAGGCCATAGAGCACTCAGGCGTGCTGAGGCGTGCTGAACCGCGCTGAACAGATGCAGAACGCCCCTGCATCTGCTATCAGCGCGGCTATAGTTTCTCCCTGCTCATGCGCGCTGATGCGCGCTGAGGAGGAGAAACTCTTCCCCGAGCGCCAAACTGATATATTTGGTGCTCGGGGAAGCGGAGGAGCGGTCACGTGACCGCTCCCATCCAATGGGGCTGCAGCCGGTTCCCTACAGAGCCGCCACTACCAGCCAGAAGGTGGTGTGTGTGTGTGTGTGTGTGTGTGTGTGTGCGTGCGTGCGTGCGTGCGTGTGTGTGTGTGTGTGTGTGTGTGTAGGAGGGGGGGGGGAGAGGGTGATGCCCCGATCGCTGCCCCCCTTCTGCTCCGGTCCCTGCCCCCCTTCTGCTCCGGTCCCTGCCCCCCTTCTGCTCCGGTCCCTGCCCCCCTTCTGCTCCTGTCCCTGCCCCCCTTCCTCTCCTGTCCCTGCCCCCCCTTCTGCTCCGGTCCCTGCCCCCCTTCTGCTCCTGTCCCTGCCCCCCTTCTGCTCCGGTCCCTCTCTCCCTACTGCTCCTGTCCCTGCCCCCCTTCTGCTCCGATCCCTGCCCCCCTTCTGCTCCTGTCCCTGCCCCCCTTCCTCTCCTGTCCCTGCCCCCCTTCTGCTCTGGTCCATGCCCCCCTTCTGCTCCGGTCCCTGCCCCCCTTCTGCTCCTGTCCCTGCCCCCCTTCCTCTCCTGTCCCTGCCCCCCCTTCTGCTCCTGTCCCTGCCCCCCTTCTGCTCCTGTCCCTCTCTCCCTACTGCTCCTGTCCCTGCCCCCCTTCTGCTCCGATCCCTGCCCCCCTTCTGCTCCTGTCCCTGCCCCCCTTCTGCTCCGGTCCCTCTCTCCCTTCTGCTCCTGTCCCTGCCCCCCTTCTGCTCCTGTCTCTGCCCCCCTTCTGCTCCGGTCCCTCTCTCCCTTCTGCTCCTGTCCCTGCCCCCCTTCTGCTCCGGTCCCTGCCCCTCTTCTGCTCCTGTCCCTGCCCCTTCTGCTCCGGTCCCTCTCTCCCTTCTGCTCCTGTCCCTGCCCCCCTTCTGCTCCGGTCCCTGCCCCCTCCTGCTCCTGTCCCTGCCCCCCTTCTGCTCCGGTCCCTCTCTCCCTTCTGCTCCTGTCCCTGCCCCCCTTCTGCTCCGGTCCCTGCCCCCCTTCTGCTCCGGTCCCTGTCTCCTGTGTGTGTGTTGTGTGTGTGTCTGTGTGTGCATTGTGTGCTTTGTGTGTGTGTCTGTGTGTGTGTATGCATGTGTGCCTTGTGTGTGTGTGTTTGCATTGTGTGTGTATGTGTGCATGTGTGTGTGTCTGTGTGTGTGCATTGTGTGTGTGTCTGTGTGTGCATATGTGTGTATGCATGTATGTGTGTGTGTGCATTGTGTGCATTGTGTGCATTGTGCATGTGTATGCATGTGTATGCATGTATGCATGTGTGTATGTGTGTATGTGTGCATGTGTATATGTGTGTATATATAATGTGTGTGTGTGTGTGTGTGTGTGTGTGTGTGTGTGTGTGTGTGTGTGTGTGTGTGTGTGTGTGTGTGTGTGTGTGTGTGTGTGTGTGTGTGTGTGTGTGTGTGTATATAATGTGTATTTGTGTGTGTGTGTGTGTGTGTGTGTGTGTATATATATATATATATATAAGGTGGGGTTGCAGACCTGCCTAAGACATGCAGATGAGCACACAGCTATATTTGCATATATATATATATATATAATGTGTGTGTGCATGCATGTGTGTGTTTGCGTGCGTGCGTGAATATATTTATCAAAGTTGCACAATGTTAATAAATAATTTATTCTCACCACGTCTTTTTTTTTTAATTTTTAAAATATTATATAATATATACACACACACACACACACACACACGTTCCCCAGTGACACACAAACACACAGAACACTTCAAAGTGACACACACACACACACTGACAGCTACCAAGTGACACACACACACAGTGATACCCGCCTCCCAAGCGCGCTTGCTGTCTCCTCTGTCAGGACAGCAAAAAGCTCCTGGTAGCGCGAGCGTCAGCAAGCGAGAGCACTGCTCAGCGACGCTCAGTGCACTATGTCCGAGGCCTTAGGCCTCGTTCAGGGTGCTGGCTTCGGAGGGAGGGCATGCTGACGTGCTTGCTGCAGTGATAAACAAAGTATTCAATTTGAATACTTGATGTCAGGGTAGCAACTGCCCTGCCTCCCAAGCCAGGAGTTGACGCTGACGACAGTTTCAGTAAACGAAAATTTAGTTTTTTGGAACTGCAGCAGCGTCACAGGGACCCAGGCAGCCAATGAAATCATTCTTCAGAATGATTTCAAGACTGCAACACTGATCCCTGCTCTCTGTCTGTGACCGGGAGGATTAGCATGTGACGTCAAAGACACGCCCACTGAACGACAGAACGCTGGGGCTGTCGGCAGGGGATGATCGGACGTCTCCTACAAAAGTAACGCGCGCTCTCGCGGACGCGCGCCCTCCATATCCCAAAGCAGGCACCCTGAACGAGCCCTTAGGCAACAACAGGTGAATTACAATAACATACTGTACGTGTAAGTGAGGGTAAAAATAGGAGTGACCAGGGGATTGGATCCCTGATGAAGGTGCATGTACACCGAAACGTTGCATGCAACTCTGACTCTTTAACCATTAAATTACCTTTTTTGCTACATTTTGATTTTTTTCTACTGTTTGGTGTGCTTGGCTCTCTTCTGCATATTACTTCCTGGTAAAACATTTTATTATTAAAAAGAACAAATCTGCACTTACAGAACAAGGGCCTACTGTATGTGTGTAAATAAATGCGGAAGGGTCAGATCTGTCATGTTGGTATAAGGTAAAGAACTTATCAATGTGTAAATACTTAATGGAACATTGTAATAAAGTCTAATTGTACTTCAAAGAACATGTCTAGTGTATTAAAAAAAGTCTGGAGGATAGACAGCACTCAAAGTGGAACTAATGTATTGGGGATTAAGTCACCACTGGTACAGCAGGAACAGAGATGGACCGTACCCCTCCACAAACTCAATGAACAAAAAAATGGGGGCGTTCCCAGCACTCAAGTGCTGTGAACTCCCCCCTTTTTATGTCTAGTGTATTCTTTCACTTGTAGAGCAATTGTCAAAGCTTAATAAAGGCAATATTGTAATAAGGAAATTCCCATAGTAATCGATATAGTCAACGTGAAGGAAATGGCCAGGCGATATTCGAGCATTGAAATACGGTCTTATAATATTTCAATGAACATGTCTGAAGTGTTCATTCTACTTCCACAGCAATTATCTAAGCTCAAACGATAACAATAACGCAGCAGTCAGTTTAAACAAGCAGGTTCCCACGGCTGTGGGCCATGTTTATACCGACTGCTACATTATTGCCCTTATCGTGGATAGTTGCTGTGGGATATGGAATGAAACCAGGCCTGCACAACACACGGCCCGCCCTGGACTCCCTGTGCGGCCCGCCATGCCCTCCTCCTCCCCCCCCCCCTCGACCCCCACCAACCCCCTCTGCAGACACAGGAGGGAAGGAGCGCCAGCATTTTGACACGCTCCCCAGCCCCTCCTGAGCCCACTATGCAGAGTGTGATGCCCCCTCCCACCCCCCCCCCCCCCCACAACCCCCTCACAACCCCCTCTGCCTATTAGGGAAGAATCGGCAGCAGTTTGATGCAATCCCCTGCAGGCAGAGAGGAGAGAAGGAACAGAGCTGAGGCCGGTCTGACTGCAGAGGGTGGGGGCGGGGTTAGTGACAGCGGAGCCTGTTAGGCTGCGGTCCCAGTCACCGCCACAGCGCACGGCTCGGCGTGCGCTGTGCTATCAAGCCCCGCCCCCCCAGTCCAGCCGGTCCCAGTCCCTACCTTGTCGCGCACCTTTCCCCAGCGGTGCGCGACAGGTTTTCAGGGAGGCAGGGGAATTTGACCTCGACATCTGCGACTGGGGCGTGGCCACGCCCCCGCCAGCGGTTCAGCCAATAAGGGCGAACCAGCCGCGGGACGTCATGGCCACACCCCCGCAAACCCACAGCCATGCCCCCTCCCATCGTAAACCTTCCCTCTTCCCGCAGATCGCGGTGTAGCGCTGTGCACGCGCCGCCCCCCTGCCGGGCGCGCGTGTCACAGTGCAGACTGGGGACTCAGACTTAGTGAGAGCAGGAAGTGAGGTGCCTGCTGCCAGGGACCAAGATGGCTTCACCCCTCCTCCAGCCATGCTCCACAGTGAAAGGTAGGACACCCCCCCCCCACCCCAACCCCTGCAGTTGCTCCTCAGAGCTAGTGTCAGTGTGGCAGTGTGTTAATGTGGCAGTGTGTTAATGTGGCAGTGTGGCAGTGTGTCAGTGTGTCAGTGTGTCAGTGGCAGTGTGAGTATGGCAGTGGCAGTGTGGCAGTGCGGCAGTGCCTGTGCAGGTCAGTGCCTGTGCAGGTCAGTGCCTGTGCAGGTCAGTGTCTGTGCAGGTCAGTACCTGTGCAGGTCAGTGTCTGTACCTGTGCAGGTCTGTGTCTGTACCTGTGCAGGTCAGTGTCTGTGCAGGTCACTGCCTGTGCAGGTGAGTGTCTTTGCAGGTCAGTGTCTGTGCAGGTCAGTGTCTGTGCAGGTCAGTGTCAGTGTCTGTGTCTGTGCAGGTCAGTGTTTGTGCCTGTGCAGGTCCGTGTCTGTGCCTGTGCAGGTCAGTGTCTGTGCCTGTGCAGGTCAGTGTCTGTGCCTGTGCAGGTCAGTGTCTGTGCCTGTGCAGGTCAGTATCTGTGCAGGTCAGTGTCTGTGCAGGTCAGTGTCTGTGCAGGTCAGTGTCTGTGCCTGTGCAGGTCAATGTCAGTGGTTTGGGTGGGGAGGGGGGGCGTGATATGATGATGATCTGCGGGAGGGGGGGAGAGAAGATATGATGAGGATAATGATGAGGGTTGCTGGGGGAAATATGATGATGATGATGATGATGATGATGATGACGATGATGATTTTACCCGTGCGGCCCAAATCAGTTTTCTTTGGAGCAGTTCGGCCCTTCTCACTTTACAAGTTGTGCAGGCCTGCTCTAGACACACTCTTTGAAGTATAGTAGGTTTCCTCCAATATCTGGACTAACTTTTTTACATATATGCCACTGTCTTACAGTATGTCCATAAGTACTTTTCACTACTGTACAGATCGTTCTTACAGTCACAATTGACTTGAAAGCAGCAGTCCTGCTTCCTTGCCAGTTAGACGATTGACTTCAATGCACATTTGTTTGGAGACTCAAGCCTTTCTATTTATGTCCTTACAATTTTTTCAGAATGTTTCTTTGAACTGTGGCTCACACGCTTTTAATATGAATTATAATAAGAGAGAAAGAGCGTCTCAGTGAGTAAAGATACAGACCCTGTAAACAATGACACAGAGTTTGAAGCAAGAGAACCTGGTTCAATTCCTTGTGACCTTGGGCAAGTCACTTTATCTCCCTGTGCCTCTGGCACTCGGCTCATCTGGGCAGGGTCTGTGTCTGTAAACATCCTATATGCTGTGTACAAGCATTATACTGTAATTGTGAAGCGCTTAGCCTTTGAGTCCCATTGTGAGAAAGGTGCTACTGTAAATGAAATAAAATTCAAAAAGACTGTGCGATGCTCATAGAACTCATGACAGACTGGGTAATGTCAATACAATTGTATATAATCAGTGCATGGTACCTTTCAGGTAACTGATGTACTGTAGTATTGTTGAGGAGGTAAGTGTCCCCATCAGCATGCCTAACTGGATAGATCCCACATGTAGCAGTGAAGATTCAAACACATCCTTGTGTCCAGAAGCAATGGTGTGTGCAATAAAAGGGGTCAAACCCTTGCTTCAATTGGTGAAGATATATATAGCAAAGGTCTCACGTTGTGATGCAGAGTCCTGCGGAATATCCAATGTCCTCATGTACTTGTGTGCAATCCTCTGACAAGGTGGAACTGGATACAAAAAGGAGAGAAGCAGATCACTACCCATGTGGAGTAAAGGAGAGATGTGTGTCATAGTAAAAAAATATAAGGATTTATTGGATCATAGTATGACAAGGGGCTAACGAGCTCACACCAACATGTTTCACACCAAACAGGCACTTTATCAAGGTTTGTTATTATAAATGGAATATGGAACAATGACCAATGACATTTGTGCACTTTATGCAGTTGTTGCTGCACAAATAGCAGTCAGTTAAATCTTGTTAATACTGTGGGAAACCTACTTTCTAATACTGATTAGCCATTTCCTCCTTGAGGACTACATTGATAGTCATGGGAACCTGCTTGTTTAAACTGAGATCTGCATTAGTGTTAAGCTTTGCCGATTGCAGTGGAAGTAGAATGAACACTTCAGACATGTTCAGACATGTTTCTTGACATATTTTTAAACCCTATTTCAATGCTCCAGTATCGATTGACGATTTCCTCCACGTTGACCACATTGATTAATGTGGGAATTTCCTTAGAACATTATTGCCACTATTGAGCCTTGACAATTGCTCTGTAAGTGAAAGAATACACTAGACATGTTCTTTAAAGTACAATTAGACTTTATTGCAATGGTCCAATAAGTATTTACACATTAACATGTTCTTTACCTTACTACCAACTTACACATATAGGATAAGCATCAGTCATCAAAATTTAGCATACAGTTGGTTGAACTTTATGTACATATGTCTTTTTTCAACCTCATCTATGGTTTGTCCCCTCAGCATTTATTTACACACTTAGACAGTCAGTACTTTTCCTGTCACCAATCCGCTGACCAGTTCCATTTTTACCCACACTTCCTGTACACTTATGTTACTGTCAATAACTTGTTGTTATAGAAGAATCCAGGATAGGAAAAACAGAGCACAGCAGGCAAAAAACGGGGGCTATGCACAAGCCAAATAAGTTAAAAACAAATTATTGAAATTGGGGTGACATCATGGAGGGTGGCATGTGGGAGTACCTCTGACGCGTTTTGTGCTCTTGGCGCTTTGTCAAAGAGTGTCTCCCACTCTTGTCTGTAAAAATACATAGAATCTAAAACAGGAAGTGATGCGACATGCGCCATGTGGCATCGTCGGCGTCAAAACCGGAAGTGGATTCAGCGGTCGACGATCCTACCACAGTAGGCCCTTTATTTGAAAAAGCGCCAAAGGCGCGAAACACCTTAGAGTCACTGACCTGTTTGTCCATGCTGTCACCAGTGTAAATAAAAGTGTTTTTAACTTACTGTATGTAGCTCTTGGTTTGTAGCCCCATATTTTTGCAAATGCTGTGCTCCGCTTTTTACCCATTTGGATCTCTCTAAGCATGATGTCAGCGTGACGCACGCACCGATACTGGACTGCCTAAGACTGTGCGTACATCTTGCTCTTCTTTACGCATTAACAGTTTTGATCAAAGGCGATCAGAAAGGTTCCCCCTCTATTGAGCACTCAATCCTGGAAAGTCTAAAGTGGACTGAAAATCGCCCTGTAGTCATTAATATAAAAAACTGGTAAGTTGCCCAGTATCACCGCGGAAATCAAAAATAATAAAATGTTATTAATTCTACATAGAAAATGTTAAAAAAACATATACAGGCATACCCCGCATTAACGTACGCAATGGGACCGGAGCATATATGTAAAGTGAAAATGTACTTAAAGTGAAACACTCCCTTTTTTCCACTTATCGATGCATGTACTGTACTGCAATCATCATATACGTGCATAACTGATGTAAATAACGCATTTGTAACAGGCTCTATAGTCTCCCCGCTTGTGCACAGCTTCGGTGAAGGTAGGGAGTTCAATTTTGCTGTTCAGGACGTGCTGACATGCGCATGCGTGAGCTGCCGTTTGACTATTGGGCGATATGTACTTACTCGCGAGTGTACTTAAAGTGAGTGTCCTTAAAGTGAGGTATGCCTGTACATTGTTAAAATCCCCGTGCTGTGTGGCTAATGACTAAGTAGTCCTTATATAGAGCAATAGTAATTGTATGCCTCTATATTCTCTTCAATAGAGGGGGAACCTTTCTGATCGCCTTTGATCAAAACTGTTAATATTATAACCATATCCTCCAGAGCACCTCTCACTTTACACAATTCTCTTGTTATACATGATGATGCGGTCCCACTAATCTATGCTTTCTTCTTTATGCATACAGACAAGATTGTATACATGTGTGTTGCTCTAGGGAGGTTGTCTACAAAGGTGATAGACAGGGCTAGACTGTTCATATACAGTTTGTCCTAACGTACACCGCAGGACTTTATATACACACTAGCTGATATACCTGGCGTTGCCCGGAGGCAGGGAGGGGACGGGGGGCGTGAAAGGCAGGGAGGGGACGGGGGCGCCCTCCTTCTGCTCCTCGGGATGTTGAGCTGTGTGGGGGTGGGGGGTGAGCCGTAGATAGCGTGCTCTGGGCGGTGGGGGGAAGTGGTTGAGCGCCGGGAAGCGGGGGTCCTTCCGGAGGCTGCCTGCCCACTGCCTGTCCCCCCGCCGGGGAGGGAGGGAAGTGAGCGCTGGGGAGGGAGGGAAGTGAGCGCCGGGGAGGGAGGTGAGTCCTTCCTGGTGCCGCCATTTTAGCCGCGAGGCAGCTGTCTTAGCCACACGCTTCCGGAGGCTGCCTGCCCACTGCCTGTCCTCCCGCCGGGGAGGGAGGTGAGTGAGTGCCGGGGAGGGAGGGGAGGAAGAGAGAGAGAGAGAGAGAGAGAAAGAGGCACCGAGGGGGAAGAGAGTGTCAGTTGGGTGACGTCAGAGCCACCAATCTGATTGGCCAGAGGCTGAGGACCAATCAGATTCACCGCAGCTAGCACCAACCTTTCGATTTTATATATTAAGATATTACCCCCTTTATCTGACCTTATTTACACACTAAATCATGGATATTCACAGAGGCTTTTATGTCCATCTTCAAGCAAGTTGAATATCCTGAGCAGTTATACACTTATGGCCATCATTGATTCATGGATCTTGAGCACTGATATTTAGAACTTTGTTCTTTTTTTGTCTACCTACAGCAGGCCTGCACAACATACAGCCTGTGGGCCGCATGCGGCCCGCCTAGACTCCCTGTGCGGTCCGCGATGACTGTGCCTGTGCCGGTCAGTGTCTGTGACCTGTGCCTGTGCAGGTCAGTGCCTGTGCAGGTCAGTGTCTGTGCAGGTCAATGTCCGTGGTTTGGGTGGGGAGGGGGGTGATATGATGATGATCTGTGGGAGGGGGGGGGAGAAGATATGATCAAGATTATGATGAGGGGTGCTGGGGGAAATATGATGATGATGATGATGATGATGATGATGATTTTACCCATGCGGCCCAAATCAGTTTTCTTTGGAGCAGTTCGGCCCTTCTCACTTTACAAGTTGTGCAGGCCTGACCTACAGTAACCTCCTCTGGATGGAGGCTGATATTACATGACTAATCCCTTAATAAAAAAACAACAACAAAAAATGGAATGCAAACAAAAAATGTTAAAAACAAGAATGCAACATAATAGAATTGAACTCTATTTTAGCATAATAAAGAGTAATGATAACCTAAAAAATAATAGCAAAGTCATAAAGAAGAAAAACAAAACCAAAACAAAAAATAATGAATAATAAGAAATGAAATAAAAAGAAGCAACAAGAATTAATTTAAATGTGTAAGGCTCAGAGAATATCATATATACGGGTAACAATGATAATCCTGTATTATGACATTGAATAAAATATATGTATATCATATAATAATCATTTAATAAGAATCCTATGTCATCGAAGACCATTCAAAAGAAACAAAATGAATGGTCAATCTAATAGGACAAGACATGCATATATTAACTGTATCATTAATCCATTGATGTCACTATGATTAACCCTGAGCCAGACCCCATTGAAAGAAAATACCATCCAACATGGTGGAGTGGACGATGGAATAATAAGTGATGTTAGTTAATTATCTTGAATATATCTAATTATCAGGAAAGGGTAAGGATCGGTTGTCCATCCGCTCCGTGGAAAAAGGTACTCACAATATACCACCGCTTGGCTCCCCCTCCTTCCAGCTACAGTCCTGACGCTGCTCAGAAGCGTCTCCCTCCTCTGCGTGTGAATCCGGTGGTGAAAGCTGATCCTCTCACGTGACAACAGGAAAGGGTAAGGATCGGTTGTCCATCCGCTCCGTGGAAAAAGGTAAGAACTCACCAGCAAAGAGGTTAATAATCTTCTTTATTAGACTACATAAAAAACAAAAAAAACAAACAGCACAGACTACTCTCCCACGCGTTTCACGCCTACTATGGCGCTTTCTCAAGGAGTGACGAGATGGGGGAGGCCCTAGGTATTTAACACACTCCCCGTCATACAAGACAGTTGTTTTAAATAATTAATTAATTAATTAATTAATTAATCTTGTCTTAACAAGATATTTACACATTTTACAATGATGGCAGGCATAGCAACCGGTTAAATTTGGAAAAAATTCCTTTGATTTCAAAGTCAATTTAGGCACACTCGGTGATATCAAATTACCCATTGTTTGGGATCTTTGAAAGATTACTCTTGGATCATGGGTCACCATATCCTTAAGAAAAGGGTCAGTGGCCAATATATACCAATTTTTTTGATACTCCTTTTGATATCGTAAGCCTGGTTGCTAAACCTGGTAATGAAAAAAGGTGGCAGTTGGTTGTTCTCTTTACTACGTTGTACAATTTTATTCTGTTTAACATTCGAAATGGTACCCCGTGGTTGAATGAGATTGTCTCTGGGCTCTAATTTTGCACTTTGATAAGCCTCTTGGAGAATAGTAGGATCATATCCCCTAGTCTCGAATCTCTCAATCATCTCCAATGATCTAATTTCAAAATCCTCAATGTTAGAACAGTTTCCACCGGTTGCTATCCCTGCCATCATTGTAAAATGTGTAAATATCTTGTTAAGACTAAAACCTTTTCAGGGTCTGAAGGTACTAGGGTGTTTAACATCTTGTCATGTATAACCTGCAATACAGATCATGTTATCTATATGCTCATGTGTGGTTGTAATAAACGGTATGTGGGTTCAACCACAAGACCGTTAAAGCAACGCATACTTGAGCATATGAGATTAGTTATTAAGAAAGATCAGCTACACCCAGTTTCAAAACATTTTGATATTTGCCAGAAAGGGAATTTGACTAACTTCAAATGTGTTGCACTGGAATCTGTTAAGCCACACTTTAGGGGTGGAGATAGAGGCAATTTGCTTCACAGACGTGAGGCATTTTGGATATTTACACTTAATACCCTAGTACCCAATGGGTTAAACATTGACTGGGACTTAAAAAGTTTTCTATGAAAACCTTATTATTAGATTTTTCATTAAATACTTTATATACATTTAACTAATTTAATATGAATTGCTTACCATTTTGTTTCTTCAATTTATTACTGAGGATTAATTTGTAAGTAATCATTGAATCCCATTTTTTAGTCCCTAGTATTTTGTATCTATCTCCTTTCGTGGTGTCCTTTACAGATTCCAGACATAGTTCTACTAATATTCTTGCCAGATTATGATGTACTTTGTTTATTTATTTATTTTTTCACTTTTCATATTATTGTATTGACATTGAATGCTCTTCTACTTAATTGTCCATCTTGGGAACAACATGTACTGAACCGTGTGCAGAATTGTTTTTGGTAGTATACTTTATTCTACACATTAGTGGTATATTAGTGCATGTGTTCTTTTTATAATGGGCTTTTCTGTTATAGTCAGTTTATCCTTGTTGGGTGAATCTGTTTGCCCTTTTAAAGTTACAAGTTCTCATATATTGGACACAATCATTGTCAAGCATATTATTTCTTTATTCACTTTATTTAAAGAGTTAAATTGTCCCTGCTGTTTCTATTGCAGGGAAGTTTTCTTTCTTTTTCTTCTTCGGTTTCTCCTCTTTTCTTCCTGCAAGACAAGATTAATTAATTATTTAAAACAGCTGTCTTGTAAGACGGGGAGTGTGTTAAATACCTAGGGCCTCCCCCATCTCGTCACTCCTTGAGAAAGCGCCATAGTAGGCGTGAAACGCGTGGGAGAGTAGTCTTTGCTGTTTGTTTTTTTGTTTTTTATGTAGTCTAATAAAGAAGATTTTTAACCTCTTTGCTGGTGATTTCTTACCTTTTTCCACGGAGCGGATGGACAACCGATCCTTACCCTTTCCTGTTGTCACGTGAGAGGATCAGCTTTCACCACCAGATTCACACGCAGAGGGAGACGCTTCTGAGCAGCGTCAGGACTGTAGCTGGAAGGAGGGGGAGCCAAGCGGTGGTATATTGTGAGTAGCTTGTACTCCACACCGGACGCAGCCGGGGGCTAGGGAGACTGAGTGAGTACATGTTCACTTTATATTGTCCCCAATGCGATAGCCCCCTTTTGTCTCCCCCATTACCATGCTTGGAATTTACAGTCCTTAAACCCACATGTTCCGGTGTCAACTCCTTAAAAGAATTTATTTCATTGAACCTTTGCCTTTTCAGGCATTGCTGACCTTACTCTTGGAGCTTGTACACGGTTGTCGTCTCCAGTTATATCTAATTATCAGCAGTTTTATGTGTATAAAAAAATCACTTGTCTACAGTAGCAACACAGTGTATCACACTGTATCACACCATGTATCCCACTCTCTTCCCCCCTCTGATGCTGTTTTGCATAATTGTTTGGGGTATAAACTGTATGGCCTGAGCATGTACTGTATGTTACTCCTGAAGAAGTACTTTTTGTTTTCACCCCTACCTGTTATGCCTTGTCCCCTCTTCCATCATGCCCTGTTACTCTTTCCACTCCCTGCCTTACTCTGTCTGCACCTCTCTGTGCACACTACACTCCCACCTCTCCTACTCAGCTCATCTGTATCCTCTCCTTGCTGTCTTTCTGTTTCCTCCTTCTACTCACCTCTCCGCCCATCTCTTTGCAATTCTCTCCTGCCCTATGTGAATACTGCTCTTCATTCCCTCCTCCTCTTCATCCCTCTGTCTCCTCCACTTCTTGCTGTCTCTCACAGTCTATTTCTATCATTGCTGTCTCTGTCTGTCTCTTCCCCCCTCCCTCATGCCTGCTCCTTTTGGCACTCTCTCCTCCCCTCTCTTTGCACTCCCTGCCTTACTCTCTGCTCCTCTCTGTGCACACTACTCTCCCTCCTCCCCTTGCTCTCTTTCTCTGTTTCCTCCTCCTACTCACCTTGCTGTCTCTCCTCCCCTCTCTTTGCACTCCCTCCTCCCATGTGCACACTGATTTCCATTCCATTCACAGAGGGGGAGGGTAGTGCATCCTTACTGGCTATCGCTGGGTGGGACAGGCCGTTCAACCTATTGCATAGGGGAGGGATGTGCAGTCACATTGGCTGTCCATGGGTGAGTGACCGATCAATCTATCACAAAGGGGGAGAAATATGCAGCCTCACTGGCTATCCCTGGATGAGTGACAGGCTGCTCAGTCTATCACAGAGGGGAGGTTTGTGCAGCCTCACCGCCTGTCTCTGGGTGAATGATAGGCCATTCAACCAATCACAGAAGGATGTTCAGACATCCTCCTTAAAGTTTTATATATATTGATATATAGGCAAAATTGAGCTAAAGGCTAAAGCCAGTCTGGGGAAGGTCATAAAAATTGACAATAATTTTTTTGGGGTAGCCCAATATTGCCAGGTATCAGAGTTTAGTGAGTAGTATGTGAATAGGTAATAAGCCATTAATTCTTCTATTGCAGGCTCATTTGCAATGCTGTCATTAAATGTAAGACTCTTGCATATGTAATTAGGCAATGCATGATAATGTGCTTGCTAGTTAACTAGCTGGTGTAAAAGTTAGCCCGCACTTATTGCTGCCCTTAAAATGAGTTATCATTGTGTTTATTTAAGCGCTGGACCTTTAGTAAATACGGCAATAAAAATAACTATTTTTTACCATGAATGCATAGTATTATCAGTATCAAAGTTTAGTAAGTCTAAGCTCATTAATGCAATCTGCGGCTCAGGACCACCAACAGATTTCCCGGGGCCCAGGACAAGAGTTTCAACAACCCCCCCCCCCATGTTAGAGATCTTGCGAGCCCCTCCATTTAATACCTTGTGAGCCCCCTCCTTTATTTCCCCCCTCTTCCCATATGTTTCTTTGCCCCTGTCTTACTCTTACCGCCTCTATTCCTCACTCACTCTTTCCCCATCACTCCCTCTCTTACACCCTCTCTCTTTCCCCTCCATCAATTACGCCCGCTCACTCAATCCTGCTCCCTCAATCCTGCCTCCTCACATTCATTCCCTCTGCCCCAGCCACACACACACAATCCCCCCACAATAATTACCCCCACACAAAATACATACAAAAAATACCCCCCCCCCCAAATACATACACCCCCCATCTCCCAAATACATACAACCCCCACCCCCCAAATACATAAAACCACCCCACCCGCCAAATACATGCACAAAATACCCACCCCAAATACATACACCCCCCATCTCCCAAATACATACAACCCCCACCCCCTAAATACATAAAACCACCCCACCCGCCAAATACATACAAAACACACTTACATTCAGGATGGTTTCAAGCCTCTGGTGCACGGCTATCCCCCCACTGCTGCAAGCCTTCTGTTGGGCTACCCCCTCTCCCACGCTGTTTGTGCCTGCCATTCTCCCTCACTGTTTCTGTGCCAGGCCTCTCCCTCACTATCCCGTCCCGGGCCTCTCTCTCATGATGGTTTTTGCTCCAATATCAGAGAGGATCTGAGTAGGACAGTGTGGAAGGCCTGCAGTTGGGGAGAGCCAAGGCCCAGCGGCTGGAAAAAGCAGTTGGGCCAGACTTCTGGCTGAATCCAACTTCCATGCCCATATGCTGCCGATCCTTCTCATTGCCACCGGGCCTCCTTCACTGTCCTGCACCGAGCCTCTCTCTCATGCGGTGTGCACCGGAATCTGGGCCCAGCTTACAGCGTTTGCCAATGTCACATGGGGTCAGAGAAAGGCAGAGAGAGTGAGGGAGAGGCAGGCCCACAGATTGGGAGAGCCAGTGCCCGGCGACAACGAGAGGACTGGCAGCCGGGCAAAGAAGTTAGGCAACCTCTGGATAGGCCCAACTTCCAGCGCCGGTTGTGCCCCCCCCCCCCTGCAGCCACACAGCTGTCGCCCCCCCCCCCCTCCTCCCTCCCTGTCGGCGGCCCTGCTGCTGCTCCCACTTTACAAATGGCAATGCAGTTCTAAAAACTTTAGAAGGGCAGTGACCGGTTGCAGATAGAGTTGGTTTTACAGTAGCTCACAGTAATATGTGGTTTGGGTGCTCCTAGGCAGTTCTCGCAGGCTTCATAATTGCCTCTTGTAAAATCCATGAAATGCTAATTTTTTAAAAGAACAATTGCAGTTTTCAGTGGTCCGTACATTGAAATATGTTACTTGTTATCCATTTGTTTGTTTAATGTATGGCCTTTGCTGGCTGTTAAAAGTTATATAGACATAAGACTTAAACTCATTCTCCTTACATTGTTTACTTGGCTGTAAGAAGGATTTGACAAGGTTAAATAAGATTAAGTTAATCATTGTGGGATCTGAAATTCTGGAATCCTTCACATGTGCCTCATCCAACGTTGTATACCTGATATCCTCCTAGTGGTGAATTTTAAATAGGTGAAAGAGGACAAATAATAAGAAAAAGAATAAACATGCACGCCACACCATTAATCATAAACAGATACAATGGTATCTGTCATAAATGAGAATACTTTTGTAGCATATTACCAAGTACATGAAAGTTACAATTATCAAGGGAACTTTCAGAATGTGAATATAAACTTGTGCAAACTTTTCATACATTAAATACAGGGCTCAATTGGGAAAAAAGGATTTGCCTCGTTATGAAATATAAAAACAGCATACCTTTGTAGTTTAGATATCCCAATATACAGACAACCTGTGCTCTCTAGACCTCATACCTTAATTTCTGTTTTTGCATGACTGTTTTATACTAACCATCTGCCGTGACATCCCACACCCTATCCAGACCAATCTGCAATTGCTTTTTTGCATTGCAATGGTACAGTACTCTGTGTATTACACTCATTTATATCTGCATATCCAGACTTACTAGGATGGATTCCTGTGTAAATATGGCGTACTGTTTCAACTTCGTTTGTAACAAAATATGTGTGAAAAAGGGACCTTTGTGGTTCTGAAATGTTGCACTCTTTTTAACCATGGGTTAGCCATTAAAGGTATCACTTCTACTCTACTTTTGTTTGTTAATCATTGATTAAAGGTACAGTATGCGTTAATATCTGTGTGTGTGAGACTACACCAGCCTGTGTGTATACCTATGTGTGTGACTACACCAGCCTGTGTTTATACCTGTGTGTATTGAATGTCTTTATTTATATAGCGCCAAAAGTGTACTCAGAGCTTCACAAAGAATACAGTACAGGGAATTATAATAATACAATAAGTGCAGCAAAATCAGACAATTGGAAAGGAAATTCCTGCCCCGAAGAACTTACAATCTAAGAGGTTTGATGCGGAACTTACAGAGACAGCAGGTGAGGGAATAAGTGCTGTAGTTGGCAGTGCTTGGTCACAATGGGTGGTAGGAGTGATGAGTGTGGGACAGTAACCATGAGTGCAGGACATTGTGATGCTTGATTTGTGGGGCAAATTTTAAGGTTAGTCAGTATTAAAATGAGAGGGTTAACACAATTTGCAGGGGAAGAGGTGGCAGGGAGGCATGGGTGAGATCAGGTGTGTATGTCTGGCTTCAGGCTTAGGGGAGATCCCCAGCAGCAGGAAGGAGTAGGTAGAGGGTGTGAATAGAGGATTTGTGGGGTTGTTTTTTTATTGAGGAGTAAAGAAGTTGTTGGGAGAGAGGTGTATAAATAATGGTGCAGTGGGGAGTGGGGACGTTGGAGAGAACAGAGACGTTCACAAAGGAGTAAGGAAACAGTAAACAGAAAAAGCAGTAGGGAGGGCTTAGTGAGATGCATGAGGAGAGACTTCCCAGGTACTGGAGGATAAAAAGAGTACAAAGAATCACAGCTTTTGGAAAGTTAATTTCTCACAGTTGTAAAGTTGTTGTGCAGAGTCCAGATCTTCCTCAAATCTTCACCTCCAATTTCAATTCCAAAATTAACTCTGCCAGACACTTTAAATATGACACTTAAGATGGGACACACGGCTTAGATGGATAGTCTTAAATACTCTAAAACACAGCCACTTGACTAACAATTAAGGGAGGGGTTTGCCTAATCAACTCTCACAGACATACTGATTAGATTTTAAATTCTGTAGCAATTGATGGTAGAATTCAGCTCAGACACATACCAATTAATACATTTTGTGTGTGAATACACCAGCCTGTCTGTGTGTGTGACTAGTCCCTTGATCTGATTTTCTCCTGCTCAGTTTCCAACACCTTTAACATGCCATTTACTGTCTGTGATCGTCCTCTCCTAAACTGTAGTTCACTCTACCCAACACTTAGTTCCACACGCACATACAGAAACATACATGCTCTAGACCCCCTAGACATCTTTACAACCTCTCCTCTCTCCCATCTCTACCCTTTCATGCCGAGACCTAGCAACCTATCTAAAGAACAATACACTTTCATCAGCCTAGACAAGATGGTTCCTGCTGCCACATGTCACCCCAGACAATTTAGCCACAACCATTGCACACAAATTTTATGTGCCACCTCAAAAAGTGCTCACACACTGCTGAACGTTTCTGGAGGAAATCCCACTCTAAAGCTGATATATGTAGCCCTCTTACCCCCACCCTAAGTGAGATTGGGGTGGGTAGGTGTATCTGACTACTTATCCGTGTGGTGCTGTACCTGTTTGGCAACCAGGGGGGCTGAGCTTCCGCCACTGGGAACCTGGGGTATATACTTATCTTCACGGTGCAGCGCCTCCACCGACAAGGGATCCTAGCGTAGTGGGAGGAGCCTCTGTCGGAACTCATATACACAATAATCACGCTCAGTTATATTATAACCATGTTTACTGAACACATCATAACTTATAGTCTTTACATAACACGGGCCTGATAGGCCTATTCCAACCCATAACACCACAGAATACTTGAGTGCCTGAGCACGTAACCCTGTGATGTCCCAAGTAAGTCCCTTACTCAAAGAATGTGTGTGAGGGGATAGCGCGCTTCCCTGGTGTTGGGGCCCGGTGGTGCACATGAACGATACCTTCCTGGTCTCAGTCCGGACCAGGACACTTATTAGAACTCCTTGGATCAGCGCCGGGGATCCGCGTCACAACCTGTGACTCCTCTCCTGGATGACTCCTCAGGCCTATGCCTCTGGAGGGGCCTCCTGTCGAATTGAACCCCTTTAAATGAGTCTCTGATACTGTTCTTAATTGACAGGCTGCACTTCCCTTCAGTCAATGTCCTGCAGCATGTCTCACACGAATCTCTGGTAGTGAGGACTCATATTACTTCACAGGCCTCAGGTCACACACCAGCTGCAACATCCTGCAGCTAATATCCCTTTCTATATACTACTGGGGAAAAGTCCCTTTCTCAAGGCCTTCCCTGCTGTACACCTCTCAGCAGACCTACTGTGGCTCAGGGGATCTATCTAGGACCTAGGGGTAAACTCTCTGGCCTAGTCCAAGGGACACACTCTCCCTGGACCCTACCTTCCCCCTCTGTGTCCTGATCCCAACTCCCTGAACTGTTCTCATCTTCAAATGCCTGACTTGTCCCTTTCTCTCCAATTCTCTCACTGTGTCTCTATTCAAAAATATCTCAACTGCCACTAACATCTCACAGCCTCACTGGTTGCCTAGCAACATGTTAACTGCAGCCTCTGAAGCTGAGCTATACTAACTGCTCTTATTCAAAACTGCCAGCGCGAGCTCCCTATTCTATTACTGTAGCTGCCCTATTGGCTGATGCGAGCCGCATCATTACTGCCCTAGAGGCTCATGGGACTTGTAGTTTCCGTACAGAGCCTTCCCGCAACACAAGAGGTAAGGGGAGGGGAAAGGGAAACCCGGGGGGACCGGAGGGTACCTCGCTATATATATATATCTCAACTCCATTATAACGCGATCCGTTACAACGCGAATCCGCTTATAACGCGATGCAAGGGTGGATCCCAATTCGTATTTATGAATACTTCACAACACGATTATTAGTGTCTTAAATACTTTATTGTACAATGCATACAATAGTACATTATTTCTAACGCTTTCCGCTTATAGCGCAATGTGATTCTTTGGACCCCAAGCACAGCGTTATAAGGGGATTGAGTTGTGTGTGTGTGTGTGTGTGTGTGTGTGTGTGTGTGTGTGTGTGTGTGTATTTATTTATTTATTTATTTATAAAATATTTTACCAGGAAGTAATACATTGAGAGTTACCTCTCGTTTTCAAGCATGTCCTGGGCACAGAGTTAAGACAAATAATACATGTTTACACATACTGTTATATAATGAGCAGGGTATACATCATATACAAGACATTGCATGCACAGTTAAAGATAATTTGTATTATGGGCGTATGAAACAGTTACAGACCACATTAAAATGTGTGACAGCCTTAGATTTGAAAGAACTTAGACTGGTGGTGGATGTGAGAGTCTCTGGTAGGTTGTTCAAGTTTTGGGGTGCACGGTAAGAGAAGGAGGAGCGGCCGGATACTTTGTTGAGCCTTGGGACCATGAACAGTGTTTTGGAGTCTGATCTCAGGTGATAAGTGCTGCATGTGGTAGGGGTGAGGAGCTTGTTCAGGTAGCTGGGTAGCTTGCCCATGAAGAATTTAAAGGCAAGACAGGAAAGGTGAACTTTGCGCCTAGACTCTAGTGATGACCAATCTAGTTCTTTGAGCATTTCGCAGTGATGTGTGTTATAGTTGCATTGGAGAACAAAATGACAAATTGAGTTGTAGAGGGTATTAACTTTGCTAAGGTGGGTTGGGGTGCCGAGGCATATACTATGTCTTCATAGTCAATGATTGGCATTAGCATCTGCTGTGCGATACGTTTTCTGACCAGGAGACTTAGGGAGGATTTGTTCCTGTAAAGTACCCCTAGTTTGGCATAGGTCTTGGTTGTCAGGGTATTAATGTGCATCCCGAATGTTAAGTGGGAGTCAAACCATATGCCCAGGTATTTAAAACTAGTAACAGGAGTTAGGGTGGTGTTAGTGTTGGTTGTAATCTGGAGCTCAGACGCTGGAAGCTTTAAAAATACTAAGACTAAATTTAGTCCCAAACACCATTATTACAGTCTTGTCAGTGTTTAAAAACAGTTTGTTTTGGGAAATCCAGTTTTCGAGTCTGAAAAAGTCAGACTGAAGTATGTATTGAAGGTCAGAAAGGCTATGGCTGTGTGTATATAGGATTGTGTCATCTGCATACATGTGTATTGAGGCTTCCTGACAAGCTGTGGGAAGATCATTGATGAACACTGAGAAGAGTAGGGGCCCCAGAACAGAGCCTTGCGGGACGCCACAGGTGATAGCCAGGGGGTTAGAGTTAGAGCCAGAGATGGATTCATGTTGGGATCTACCTGATAGGTAGGACTGAAACCAGTTTAAAGCATGTTTCCCTATTCCAGAGCTCTGGAGTTTGTTGAGCAGGATAGCATGATCAACAGTATCAAAAGCCTTAGCAAAATCTAGGAATACTGCACCAGTGAGTTGACCACAATCCATTCCACACTCTATTTCATTGCAAACTTTTAGCAGGGTAGTTATGGTAGAGTGTTTGGGGCGAAAGCCAGATTTGAATTGGCTAGGGAAATTTGTCTTGTTATAGTAATCGCTTAATTGGGAGTGGACACATTTTTCCATGACTTTGGATAGGATTGGGAAAAGGGAGATTGGTCTGTAGTTTGAGACAGTGTTTTTGTCCCCACTTTTGAAGATTGGGACAACTCTGGCAGCTTTCCAGGTCTTAGGGATATGGCCAGCAGACAGGATAGAGTTGACTATGGAAGCAATTGGTTTGGTAATTGCTAGGGCACCAAGTCTTAGGAACCTAGATTGTAGTAAGTCAGGTCCACATTGGCTGCTTAGTTTTAATTTGAAAAGCGCTTGTGTAATCTCCTCTTCGGATACTGGGCCAAATTGAAAATTGTGGGCAGTGTTGGGAGTGGGTGGGGCTATAGGGGTACTCCCAGGATGAGGTTCAGGTTTGTGGTTTGGGTTGCGTTTTGCTAATAAGTTAGTGGCACACCCCACAAAGTAATCATTGAATGCATTTGCAATGTCGGTGGGGTTTGTCAGAGTAATATCGCCCTTAGTGATATTACATGGCTGTTGATGGTTAGAAGGCTGGAATATGTTGTTGATAACCTTCCAGAAGTTAGCTGGGTTTCATGTGTTCTGGAGGAGATTGTCAGAGTAATATTGTGCTTTTGCATGACTTGTTTGCCTTGTGCACATGTTCCGTAGGCATCTGTAGTGATTGAGATCCTTGGTAGTGCCAGTTATTTTGTGGCTTTTCCACAAGGCATCCCTGAACTGGTAGAGTGCTATAAGGTCAGGCGTAACCCATGGAAGGTGGGCACCCCGTACCCTTATTCTGCGTAGTGGAGCATGGGTATCACAGAGTTTTAAGAACTCGGATTGGAAATAGTCGAGTGCAGAATCAGGGTCAGGAGTTAAATCGATTCTGTGCCAAGGGCAGTTGGTAAGGTCAGCCAGAAACTGTTGTGGGTTAACGTTTCTAAATGTTCTAGTGAGGAGAACTTTAGGGCTTGATTGGGGCGGTTTAATTTTCCTTACACAGTACACTATTGCATGGTCACTGAAAATGTCAGGAAGGATGCCAGAGGATTGGATTCTGCTGGGATTTGAGGAGAGAATCCAGTCAAGCAAGGAATGGTTGTCCGATTTCAGGTTTGTTCGTGTGGGTTGGGAAATGAGTTGCGATAGGTTAAGCGACTTTATTTGTGTGTGGATTTTGTGGTTTTTAGGGTCAAGCCAATTGAAGTTGAAATCCCCAAGAACTAGCAGTTCACTCTTCTCATTCAGAGAGGAAATGGAGCCAAGAAACTGGGTGATATCAGTCAGAGATTGTAGAGGGGCTTTAGGGGGGCGGTAGATGCCAGCAATCAGGATGGGCTTAGAAAAGGGGAGGCAGATTCTGCCAACTAAAATTTCAAAAGAGGTTGGTCTTGGGGGACAATTTAACAGTGTAAATTGTAAGGTGTCTGCAATATAAAATAACACCCCTCCTCCTCTCTTTGACCTATCGCTCCAAAAATGGAGTATTCCTGAATGGCAATATGTGCATCAGGGGTTTTAGGGGTTAGCCATGTTTCTGTAAGAACGATGGCTTTTGGTTTAAGCATAAGGCACCATGCCCGTAGTTCATCCAGTTTGGGCAGCAGACTCCGGATATTTATATGGGCTAGAGATAGCCCTTTTTGGAATTTGAAGTGGGTATTCTCAGGGGTATGGGACAGAGTTGAAGTGGGAGGACCTGGGTTAGGTTCAATATCACCTGCTAAAGAGAGTAATAGTATGAGTAGGAATTTTAGTATTTGTTTGCAATTTGTTACTTTATGATGTTTGCCATTTGAGTGTGCAGTGGTTGGTGTGCTGGTTTTCAGGATTCTCCACCAGCATTCAGTAGATAGTGCAAGGCTTTTGAGTAATCCGGGGTTTATGGTGATGTTGGGCGTGGGCCAGGAGGGGGGAGTGTGTAGTGGATAGAGAGAATAACATTTCAATGAGGCCATGAAAAAGAACAAAGTGGAGGTGAAAAGCAGGTTCATTATGCCAGAGGTAAGTAATGCTGCATGGAGCTGTTATGAGCCAAGTGTGTGTGTGCATAGGCTAAACAGCAGGGATCATAGTGTTGTCAGAATAGCTCACTGTTTGTTGCCATGTGTAGAAGAGTTTGCAGTAGATCCAGTCCCCTCTAGTCAAACTATAGTCTAACTATATTTCTCACTTAAAAGCTCACTTTAAATGCCTCACTATCTAATGCCATGTGTGTGTGTAGCCCCGGTATCCCTCAGGGGATTGTCACATGCCGCAGCTTAGCCAATAGGGCGGCTGCAATTAGATAGATAGGATTATAGCAGCTTCAGAGGCTGCAGTTTACATGTTGCTAGGTAACCAGGGAAGCTGTGAGATGATGACAGTTAAGATAGTTTTGAAGAGTGACAGTTAGAGCTGGAGCAGGTTAAGGGAGATTGTAGGTGAAGGGAGCAGTAGCCCCTCTGCACTAGACCAGTTTACCCCACCACATAGGCCCCAGATAGTTCCACCATTACCCCCAGACTGTGGTTGCTTTAGGGACAGGCCCTAGATAGGTATCCTGCCCCATTAGCTATTTGCTGAGATCAGATAACAGCTCATCTGCTGCACAGCCCTGATCATTGTGTCTGGGATCAGACACCACTCAGGATAGAGACTTTCCTCACGGAGGATCACGCCATGCTGTGACTGCGGACTGGGGGCTGACCAGCCCCCGGTATAGACGGTACAGTGATATTATCCACGCCGGAATTCACCCAACGCATAGGCAGACGATACGTTGGATCAGATGGATCCCTTTCTGTTATTTTGCGATAGCTGGGTGCAGGAGCCCCTGGCAGGTACCTAATACAGTGCACTGACATTACAGGGATAGCGCTATCTCCAGCATTTTGGGTGGACAAAGGCATAGGGAAAGGGACATCAAGGAATTGGTGCCTGGCACCCAAGGTACATTGGGATCATTCATATTTGTATCCAGTGGGGTGGATTTATATTTATGTGTTTATATTACTGTGTGGTACAGAGTTCCAAGGTTATATTTTGTAGTAAAGGTTGCTAGCATATATAGTGTGTGTGCATTATTATTGTTCCTGTAAAAGGACCATCCCACTCAGTGGGATCCCAATGGTATTTGGGACCAAGACTAAATTTGTAAAGCTCCCAGTGACTGAGCTCCTGATTAGAACCAACGCTAACACCACCCTAACACCTCTCACTAGTTTTAAATACCTGGGCTTATGGTTTGACTCCCACTTAACATTCGGGATGCACATTGATACCCTGACAACCAAGACCTATGTCAAACTAGGGATACTTTACAGGAACAAATCCTCCCTAAGTCTCCTGGTCAGAAAGCGTATCGCACAGCAGATGCTAATGCCAATTATTGACTATGGAGACATAGTATATGGCTCGGCTCCTCAAACCCACCTTAGCAAACTTGACACCCTCTACAATTCAATTTGTCGTTTTGTTCTCCAATGCAACTATAACACACATCACTGCGAAATGCTCAAAGAACTAGATTGGTCAACACTAGAGTCTAGGCGCAAAGTTCACCTTTCCTGTCTTGCCTTTAAATTCTTCATGGGCAAGCTACCCAGCTACCTGAACAAGCTCCTCACCCCTACCACATGCAGCACTTATCACCTGAGATCAGACTTCAAAAGACTGTTCATGGTCCCAAGGCTCAACAAAGTATCCGGCTGCTCCTCCTTCTCCTACCGTGCACCCCAAAACTGGAACAACCTACCAGAGACTCTCATATCCACCACAATTTTAAGTTCTTTCAAATTTAAGGCTGTCTCACATTTTAACCTGGTCTGTAACTGTTTCATACGCCCATAATATATATTATCTTTAACTGTGCATGCAATGTCTTGTATATAATGTATACCCTGCTCATTTATGTAACTGTATTTGTAACCATGTATTATTTGTTTTACTCTGTGCCCAGGACATACTTGAAAACGAGAGGTAACTCTCAATGTATTACTTCCTGGTAAAAATATTTTATAAATAAATAAAATAAATCCCTTACAGGTGGAGGGACTGTAAACCATGAATCAGGTATACCCCAGGCTCCCAGCGGCGGAGGTTCAAGCCTTCTGTGTGCCTATCAGGTAAAGCACTACACACGGTAACACTGTGATTTCTGTACATGTTCCCTATCTGCGATTGGGGGGGGGGGGGGGGGAGGTGGGAGGGGGGAAGTGTGTTACATATATATACATTCATACTGTCCTCCTATAATACTGCCACTGTCACTTTCCCTTGCCAAGCAAATCAGATATGACATCTCTTCATGTGAGGTGCCACATGCACCACCTATCTCCCTTCAACATCTACATCAACTCTAACCTCATTTTACCCCGTGACTTTTGAATGAGATCTCTGTGCTCCTCTCATCATCTAAACTAACAACTTGCCTCCTTGATCCTATTCCCCCACATAACCTCTGCTCCCTCTCTGATGCACTAAGCCTACCCAAAGTCACCTCTTTAACATTTCCCTCATCTCCAGCACATTCCCAACTTCCTTTAAAATGCACTCATCACACCCATTCTAAAGAAACCCTCTCTTGATCCAAACTCCCTCTCTAACTACCGCCCTGTCGCTCTTCTCCCCTTTGCCTCCAATGTACTTGAGGGACTTGTATACAACTGCTTGACTCACGTTCTCTCCTCCCGCTCCCTGCTTGACTCTTTGCTATCTGATTTCTGTCCTTTACACTGCTCGAGACAGCACTAACAAAATTGGCAACGACCTACTAAGGGTCACTTTTCCTTACTGATTCTCCTTGATTTCTCTATGCTGCCTTTAACACTTTAAATCCCCCTCCACCCCCCCCCCCCCATTTCCAACACACTCTACACTCCATTGGCCTACGTGACGCAGAACGTCCCTGGTTCACATCCTACCTAGCAACTGCTCTTTTAGTGTTTCCTTTTCTGGTGTCTCTTCCTCTTCACTCCCTCTTTCTGTTGGGGTCCCACAAGGCTCTTTCTTTGGCCTTCTGGTATTCTCACTCTATACTTCCTCTTCTTCATGAACTAACACAATCTTTTGAGTTTCAGTATAATTTTTATGCCGATGATACCCAAATTTACATCTCCTCCCTTAACCTCTCCTCTCTCTTGTCTCATGTCAGTAACCGTCTTTTTGCAATATCCTCCTGGATGTCCCACCATTATCTGAAGCCTGACATGTTTAAAACAGAACTAATACTATTTCCCCCTTCCACTGCCACACCTACACACAAACTCTCCCTAAGGCCAGGTCCCCACTGGCTACTACAGCGCCCACTGTGGTGGATGCTGCAGGGACAAGAGCCCTCCTCTCAGGGGGGGCTGCCGCACTGCACGCTGAGTTTTTCAGGAAGACCTGAAAATGGAGATGGCCACGGGCGATGGAACACTAGGCCATGCCCCCCGGTTGTTCAGCCAATGAGGGCGAACCTGCCGGGTGACGTCATGGCTGCACCCCCGTCACGCCACCCCCTGTATTTCCCCCTGCTGCTCCCTGCAGACCGGGGAATTCAGCTGCACGCGCCGCCAGCCTCGCGGGCGCGCTTGCAGCGGAGGCACTGGGGCCGCAGCCTCATTGTCAATAATATCACAATCTCATGAACACCCCAAGGTTCTTGCCTAAGGGTCATCTTTGACTTTGTCCTCTCCTTAATTTTCCTCATATTCACTTCCTCACTATGTCCGCACCCTCCGAAATATCGCTTGTATATGCCCTTTTCTCAATCATGACACAATTAAAATGCACTCACTCATCCTGTCCCCGTCCTGTTTACTGCAACATTCTCCTAGCTGGCATTCCCCTTGTCTGCCTTTCTCAACTCCAATCAATCAAAAACACTGCGCCAGACTCATCTACCTGACTGTCTGCTCCACTTCAACTGCCACGATGCTTCAGCTGTGCCACTATGCAAATCCCTACACTGGATGTTCATATCATTTAGAATCCAATTTAAAGCCCTAGTTATGACTAACAAAGCTCTTAACAACGCTGCCCCCCTTACATCTCACCCTTCATCCCCAAATATATCCCTAAACACCCTCTCTTTTCTGTCCAGGACAATCGCCTTTCCTCCTTACTTTTTACCTCTTCTTACTCCCATCTGCAAGACTTCTCCCGTGCTTTCCTCTCTCTCTGTAATTCTCTACCAAGCACCATCACTCTCCCCGAGCATTCAGACATTTAAAAACTCGCTGAAAACTCATTTTTTCAAGGAAGCCCATCTGGCATATCCCCAACATCTACCATCTCTCGCCCCCCCTAACCTTATTGAGACCTGCTGTGCGGCTGAACCAAATGCCCACACCTAAATGGGATCAGTTGTGTGGCTGTACCATACTTAATCCAGAGGCATACTACATCCCTCAATGAGCAGCCACTTTACCTTTTGTTTCAACATTGCCCCTTATTCCCACTAGATAGTAAGCTCTCACGAGCAGGGCCCTCATTGCCTTCTTTATCAGTTTGCGCGTGTTTGTTCTTATTTGGTATGTCATTCTGTTTATGTAATATACATGTAACAGTGTTTCCCCCACCCGGTGGGAGATTTGACCATTACTGGTCGTGTGGTGCACTATACCTGCTGTAACAGGAGGGCCGAATTGTCTGCCGGTGGTAGTGGTGACACAGGACTAGGCTTCTGGGGTTCATACTCTACATATCTCTTTAGCAGTGCAGCACCTCCATCTGCCGTAGGCTCCAGGAACTGAAGGTGATTTCCCACGGTAGAACTATTACCTCTCCCCCAGTAAGGTCACACACCAAGCAGGAGGTATATACCAACAGGAACGGTTTATTATCTTTTCTGTACAGTAACAAAGCAGGTTTCTGCCCGATGCAGTAACTCTCAGCTACCACTGAAGGATGGTCCCTGGACTGTCACTACAGGTTAATGGCACCCTCAGCCATCCTAGCTCTTCCCTGCATACCTAACAGAGGCAGAGGTACGGTCCACACTCACTCTCCCCCGGAGGGAAGAGGACTGGAGAAGGCCCAATATTCAGCTTCTCTGTGTGACCTGCGCTCCTCAAATGGGGAAAGGCACTACTAAATGTGGGCGGTACCTCCCCTTAAGTCCAGCCAGGAGGAGGGCACCAGGTCTGTCTCATGATTTGTCATGCCCAGGCCTGATGTCAGCGCCTCCCGCTGTCACTCAAGTGCAGCTCCTCGGAGGGTGAAAACCCCATATCAACTACTGGCAACCTGATTGTACCAGGGTTTACTGCCAGCAGGGAAGCAAACTACTGTAGTAGCCACAGATGACATGGTACATACATAACTGTTTCCCCATTGTACTGTGCTGTTGAATATGTTGCCGCTTTACAAATACACAATATTAATAATGAAACAGTAATTTTGTTAGCTTCTGTGGATAATTACAAAAGTTGAGCAAATCAGTTTTATTATCAGAGCTTTGCTATTTACTAAATGTACATGTGCCCAGGTAATTGAGACAAAAATATGCTTGCATTTAGAGCTGGTATATGGAATTATATGAAGTGAAATGTCATGGCTTAACAGAAACATTATGTATGGATTGACTTGTACAGATGATTCAGTCTTCACAATGGGGTTCATTGCATAAAAACACAGTTAATTGCTGTAGGGCAAACTGCATTTTTTTTGATGCAGCAGTATCTGCAGCCCTGAAAGTACAGTATTCCCAGCAGTGACTGTAATTTAAACAAAGAAAAGATGTTAATTACCGCTATGTCCTCTTCACATAAATATGCAGTGTGAAATTGTTGCATGTATCTGCAAGAACCAGAGGATGCTACATATGGTAATGCTGGACCAATATTGGCACTTTGCCAGAATTTGATGAAGCTTCTTATGTTCGTCACAATTCAAGGAAGACAGCTTAGCTCATACACTTACAGTACAACTATTTAACTTGTAAGACGTTCACATTGCAAGCTGAAGATTTCAATGGTCACTCGTTTCCAGTGCAAAGTTTAAATTTCTTGTGGCAAGTTTTCCTTTTCTAACAAAAGTCAAAAGTTTTATAGGGACCTCTGAAGAAGAAAATGTGATGTTGAAAAGTCATGTAAAACAGTCTGAAATTTCCCATTGTTCCAATGAAAGGCATCACACTGCAATAAATCCAACCGTATTGCTCCGTCTTTATCTCATGCTCGTTGCACGTGCAGTTTCATATTCACTGGTTGTGTCTAAAAATACCCAAAGTATTGCAAGTTCATAAATGACTTTTTCTTGAATTTCTGCTGGATGACTTTTTATCTAGAATAACAAAAATGCGTCAAATGTATCAAAGTAATACAATTCTTTAACAAAACAAACATTGCGAAAATAAAAAGAAATACAACATACAGTAACAATGCTATACCTTTTTCTGTGCCATTTTTAGCAGTTGTAACTGGTAATTTATTATTGTTGTTCCATTCATATTCATCAACCTATTGTACTGCAGGAAGAAGAAATGGGAAAAAAAGGTCTTAAAATCAAACCTTTCTGTACTTTACACGATAAAACACATGACCAGGGAGGCGGGAGCTTCCCCCCTCTCCCCATTTCCAATACCCACACATAACATACGAATAATGAGAAGACACAATTTGGAGGTATAACGGCCGTGGCTTTGTTTATTTATAAATAAAGATAGCGTAACTGCTAGTCCCTGCCAGAATGCTCGGTAGTGGGTTAAGTAAACTGTCTGCCGCAGCCAGGAGCCAGTGACAGTCCTCGCTCCCGGCTGCTAGCCTAATTCACCAAACCCCTCCCCTGTGCCGCCCACAGCCGCCCCAGCGGACAATCGGGTAAAGGGAGGCTACGCCCCCCGGTCAGGGCCTTTGGCGCCTATGCAGGCTCTGCAAGTTGCTTTCTGCATATAAACATTCTGTGATTCTTGATTAATGACTGCTTCACTGGATGGGTGTAAATAACAAAACACTAAACAACAACAGTACCACTTACCTTTCCCTTTACTTGTATTTTGTTTTTAAAGACTTTTTTACAAGCCCGCTGCAGAAATGAAAAAAATGATATAGTGATAAGACAGAGGAAACTGTTTTTGTCATTTGAATATTACACTTGAGATAAAGCATTGTGTTAGGGACAATATTTGGCAAAAAACAATGGTACATCATGTAGAGCAGGGCTGACTAACTCCAGTCCTCAAGGGCCACAAACAGGTCAGGTTTTAAGGATATCCCTGCCTCAACACAGGTGGCACAATCACCATGACTGAGACACTCACTGATTGAGCCAGCTGTGCTGCAGCAGGGATATTCCTAACACCTGGCATGTTGGTAGCCCTTGAGGACTGGAGTTGGCTACCCCTGAAGTAGAGTATTTGCACGGATCAATGTGATTGTGTATGTGGTAAAAATTGTATGGTATTTGATAAAGAAAGACATAATGATCTACTGTACAATTACCTTAACCATCACACCGTTCCAAAAGAACAATGCAGTTTTAACCACATAGTTGAAACGACATCTATTTGAATGATGTACTTATAGGTTGGCTAGGCCGTAAGGAAAGTAAGCCTGATTAGGACATTCATCACTCACCACGTGGGTCCCTATTTAACCCAAAATGTTGGGATTAACATTCATTTGGTGTTTGGCCCAGCATCCTCAAACTCCCACTTATATATATAATTGCACTTCAAACTTTACAAAGGTGGTAACTATTAATCATACAGGAAAAAAACAATCACTTAACATACCACTTATTTTCTTAACATTCATGTTACTGTACTGTATGTGAAAAAGTTCTCCTAGAATATTGGCGGTTCACTGCGTACCAACTTGTGCAGGAAATGCGTTCCAAAAGCATCCCAAATGACGGAAATGAAGACGGATGCTGGATCGCTATGTGAAAAACTCTTTTAATGAACGAACAGCAACATTAAGACCCAACAAGAGTCTTGAGAGAAACCTCTGACGCGTTTCGTGCAGCTTGTGCACTTTGTCAAAGAGTGATGTTCCTCTCAAGATGCCGATATTTAATGAAAGCAGTCATCCAGGAGAACCGTCCTCCAATAAACCAATGACCCTCCTTTATGGTTGGAGAACCAATGGTGAGGAGAACATTTCTCCACTGATACACAACAGAAACATTATAACATAAAAGTTTCCTATAATTTGCTACATCAGAATAACTTCAATAATAAAGAAGCACACTGTTTATAAATGGCTGAATCCACCGTTCAAACTGAGTACATCCGATAACTAAGGAAACAACCTAATTTTAAAAAACTAATTTAAAAAAAGGCAACTTTAATAAAAAAGAGAAAACAAATTCAAAGATGTTAGAGTATGTTAAAAATAACAGAACCCCAATGGAGAGCACTCAATCACTAGGAAATCACAGATACATACAATGGAGGAGGAGTGTAGTGTATAGTATGGTGAGGAATGAGTGAGTTAAAAACTTTTAATGGGAGCAATACTAAATTACAATAAATAGAACACTGAGGTATCCAATGGATTGAGACTCAAAGGTGAGCCAAAAAAGCAGCGAAATATAAAATATGCCGGATACTTCGCGTAGCATATGCACTGCCCTCCTGAAAGTATTGCAGGATGCAGATGTATATGCAAAAGTCACCTGTCTGCAAATGTTGGTGCAGAGAGCCGAGCCACTAATGAAGGCTCTTGATGCAGCTAGTGCTTATATGGACTCACTCACAAGCAAGTCTTGTACAGTAAGCCTGCCCATATGATGGTATGGTTCAAAAGTCAAACAGTGTAACTAAAGAAACCGGTGTGAGTGTCACTGTTGGTCAGGCTACAGAGATGAAGGTCTGGATTGAGGTTCAGTCTAATTATAACTGGTCCAAAATCTCTAAGTGCCCTGAGCCTATAGTTTGTGCATCTTATAGACACACTAGTTGTTAGGCTGTGGCTAAAGCGCGTACTCACAGAGGAGAGCTGGATAAATCAGCTAACCAGCATATCTGAGTGTAGAGATAAACAGACACGGATTAAGTGCTGACCTAGTCACGGTCAGCCCAAAATCACTATAGCCAATTACGGGCAGGTATAAAACTTGAACAGCAGTGCACAAGTAGTGCCTGCTTACAACTGAGTGCGACCCACTCCAGATGGTGAACAAAGTATCTGGCAGTGATACAGCAGCCCCAGTGGTGACGCTTAATAGCTATGTACCTTCTTGCTTATGCTGGGTGCTTTGAGTGCAAACCGATGGGTGCTGCTGTTGTTAAAAAAACAATTTGAACATGCTAATGCACAGACATAGCTCCAAACTAAGAGCTAGAAGAAGCGGTCGCGCTGCGATCACGAACGCTAGTCCCGCCCCTCCAAAGGCATGTGACGTCATCACGTCAGAGGGGCGGGACTAGCGCTCGTGATCGGAGCGCGACCGCTTCTACTAGCTCTGTTTTTGTCCTTCTCTACTAGCCTACCCCTTGGACGGAAGCACACCTGGGGACCCCTAACATTTGGATCGCATAGACTGTGCAGCACTCAGAGTGAGTCAATCGCTTGCTACATGTTTTCCTGTTCAGGACTTTATTTAGACAATTGGTACGTTATAGGGTATTATTATGGTCAATCTTCCTGGTGTTATTGTTAACAACAGCGTCACTTATTAGTGAGCTTACCATCCGGGACTGCAACCCAGTACCTGTCTTCTATCAAGTTTATGTTTAGGGATCCCCCCTACAAGTATCTGGTTATTCATTCATTCATTTATCCTACTGTTTGGGTCTTTAGCATTACGCAGTCACATGGTCTATGTTACCCTGGGGGCAACTAGAAAAATGTTTGAGACAGGTAAATTAATGTCACCTTTTTTGATTGATCTTAAATGTTCCATAATCCGAATTTTGAGCGGTCTAATAGTTCTGCCAACATAAGTCTTTCCGCAACCACATTTTAAAGAATAAATGAAATAATCAGTATTACAAGTGATCAGGTACTTTATTCTATATTTATCTTTACTGACTTTTGAAGCGATAGACTTTATTGATTTGGCATATCTGCATATGGTACAAAAACCGCATTTATGGAATCCTCTAAGGGGCAGAAAACCTTTTGTCTGTTTAGTAGGAGCTCTAAACATACTTGGAGACAGAAGTGTTGAGAGAGTATTTGGTTTCCTAAATGTAAACTTTGGTTGATTCTGGACATACAGTAAGGTTTAAGAGCAGAATCCAATTTCAAAACATGCCAATGTTTACTTATAATGGCTCTAATATCATTGGCCTGGTGACTAAATTGTGTGATAAATAGCGAACTATCTTCACTTAAGTTTTGGACTCTGTTTTCTTCAATCCCATTTGATTGAGATGATCATTGGGATTTGAAGTACCCTTTAAAAGATCTTCACTAGCAGCATAGAAAGCTTTCTCAGAGGCAGTTTGTATACAGCTGCGGTCATAGACCCTTTGTTCAAACCTCAAGGCCAAACCTTTAGATTGATCAATGAACATGTCCATGTTTGAACAATTGGCCCTTTGGGATCCCTCGAATGAGGGATCTTGGGTGACTGCTCGTAGCCTTTAAAAGGGCATTCCTCATTTTCCTTTAAAAATTTTTTACTTTGGATAGAATTGTTCAAATCAATGAACAATAAAATATCCAAATATCTGACATGCTGTACATGAGCTGTATATGTGAAATGTAAATTACACATATTATTATTCAGGGTCTCCACGAATGTACTCAACAAATCAGTGCCACCATCCCAAATCAAAATCAGATCATCAATAAATCCAAGGTAAAAAATAATATTGTGTCTAAATTTGTTGGTGTCACTATAAATGTGTGTTTGCTCCCAAAAACCTATACATACATTTGCATAAGAGGGTGCAATTGAGGTGCCCATTGCCGTGCCCATTGTTGTAAGTAAAAAAGATTTATTCGATAAGAAGTAATTGTGTGTTAAAAGAAATAGGATTGATTCTACAATGAAAGTGTTTTGTACAGGTGAAGTGCAAGAAGTGCTAAAAAAATGTTTAATAGCTTTGATGCCATGTTGATGATTAATAATAGTATAAAGTGAAGTGACATCAAGTGTTACCCAAATGTAAGTGTGTGTGACCAAGTGAAATCCTTAAGTGCATTGAGTAGATCATTAAATCATTAAAAGTTTTTTACATAGCGATCCAGCATCCGTCTTCATTTCCACAATTTGGGACGCCTTTGAACGCATTTCCTGCACAAGTTGGTACGCAGTGAACTACCAATATTCTCCACCCTAGGAGAACTTTTTCAGATTTCTATTTCAGGCTGAGAGCATGCCGTTTCCAGGACTTCGGATTGTGGAGGTCGTGAGTACTTATCTATAATGAATACATGATGAACTGTTCAAGTACTATTATTACGGTCTAGCTCTAAGGGTTATTATATTGTCTGAGTCTGGGGTCAGTTGTCCCATGTTATACGGGTCCACTTGACAGCCCATATATTCTGATCGTACTATATACCAACACCTCTGAGCTCACTCTGACCTGTTGTCTATTAGTACTCACTATTTTATACCTGGACACACCAACGAAAGTGCTTTTATGAATATATTACATGACATAAGTTTTTTTTTGCCAAGCCTAGAGCACTGGTTTAGGAGATCACCCTCCATTTTTCCTATGTTACTGTATGTGCAAACTTAGTAAAAATGTTGCCTTGTTGGCATGAGTACAGTGAAAAATGGGTCTAAGGTCAATTTTCTGCTTACGTCTTCCTAATAACCTGCCCTGGGTATGAAACATAAAATGTGCAGACAGTTATGTCAACTCATACTAATCAGGGAAACAACTGTGTGCCCGTTTTGACTTTGATTTTGGTTCATCATTAAACTATCCACTATTTTGAAGTGAGGCAGGTGGCTGATTTAAACAGTTTGAGTCTCATGTAAGTGAAATGGACTTCTTTAGACCTTACAAAACATACAGTAATATACTACAACTAAGGACATTAATACTTTAGTGCTATAGTAGTCATTCTATTTTTGAAATACATATCTGCTTACTGTTGTGTGGACTAGAGACTGCTAACTTTTCTACATTAAACACCATAAAAGGGAATGTTTCCCATTCTCAAGTTCTCCATTAAAAAGTTTGGCATTACTTTTAACAGCCATTACACTTAATGACATGCAAATGAGCTAATTACAGCCTAAATTTATTCATCCCATATTCACTAACCCCCGTTAATGTTACTGACTGAAATAAGGATTTAGCTGGAGAGGAGAGGTGTGGATAGAGAACACTTTAAGAGAGGCCCCATTTACTTACTGTATATACCTCCAACTACATTATTAGCCTATACTTCCTGTGGGGAGACAAAACAGACCTGAATGAGGTCACATCTAATAAACATGGGAAATAGGTGAAAACAATTATTTAAAATGTATTGGAATTTGCACAGGGAGTGAGAGCCGGGACAAATACCCCAGGTTCGGTGGCTGCAGGGGGCCCAGCCGGTGCTGCAAGTTAGGCCCGACCTCTGGTCAGACACGACTGCTCGTCCTCTCGTTGACGCTGGACCCTGGCTCGGCGTGGAAAAGTTAGTATCAGTGAGGGAAGCCCGCAGCGAACGAGAGCCAGGGCCCGGTGGGAATGAGAGGAATGGCTGCTGGGCCCAACCAGAGGCCTGAGACAATCCCCAAGGTAGGTAAGTTTATATTTATTTTGGGAGCGGGGGGTTTAAATGTATTTGGGGGGGGGGTTGCATGTATTTTTTTTTGTATTTATTTGGGGTGTGGGGTGTTTTTTTGGGGGGGATGGGGATTTGTATGTATTTTTATTTTTTTTATGTATTTGGGGGTTGTATGTATTTGGTGTCTGGGGGAGATTTTGTATGTATTTGGGGGGGGGGTTTCTATGTATTTTGGGGGTGGGTGTTGTATTTGGGGGGTGGGGTGGCTTGTATGCATTTGGATTTTAATGCATTTGGGAGTGTGGGAGGATTGTATTTATTTGTGTGTGGGGGGTTTGTATGTATTTGGGGGGTAGGGGGTTTGTATTTATTTGTGTGTGGGGGGTTTGTATGTATTTGGGGGGTGGGGGAGGGTTATATGTATTTGGAGGGGTGGAGTTTTTATTCTATGTATTTTGTGGGTGTGGGGTTGTATGTATTTGGGGGTGGGGGGTTTGTATGTATATTGTGGTGGATTTTTTATTTATTTGGGAGGTCTGGGGTTGTATGTATTTGGGGATGGGGGTTTGTATGTATTTGGGGGGGGATTTTATGTATGTATTTGGGGGGTAGGAGTGTTTATATGTATTGGGGTGGGGGGTTGTGTGTGGGGCGGGGGGGTTAGGCCCAGGGGGGAGGGAGGGAATGAGTGTGAGGAGAGGATTTTGAGTGAGAGTAGCGTAATGATGGAGGGGAGAAGAGTGAGAGGAGAGAGGGGGTGTAAGAGAGTGGGTGAGTGGGTAAGAGTGAGACAGAGGGGAGATAAATACATGGGAGGAGGTGGGGTGAAAGAGGGAGCTCATGAGGTGTGAAATAGGCCCCAGGAAATCTGTCGGTGGGCCTATGTTCCCAGGCATATCTCCACATGAAGCATAAGTTAATCTATAGTATTTGGACATATGGAAGCAGACCTGCCACCAGGTTTTCCGTGGCCTAGGACTTTACTCTTGGGCGCGGAGGAGGGTGTGGCCAAATTTGTTGACCAGAGGGACTTTTCTGTCATTGGGGAAAGAGAGCCCATCAGAAAGAAGTATAGCACTAACTTCTGCAGTCAGCCAGGCCCCCTTCTCTTGTGGGCCTACGATTGCTGTAATGGTTGTCCCACCCTAGCAGTGGTTCTGGGCCCTCTCCTAAAATGGTCTCTCATGTCTCCCTCCCACTCCAACTCAGGGAAAATAAGAATTGTTACTTTAGATAATGTTGTCATTTTCCTGAATATAACCAAGCTTACCGAATCTAGGCTTTTATATGGTGTTGTGATCCATTAGAATTATTTGCTTGACCTATGACTACAATGTTCAGTTGCTTAACCTAAAATAACTTGACATAACCCAACAATAGAAAACAGCCATATGCCAGGGGCAGCTTAACAAGTAAACTTACACATTTCAGGCAATGACCGCCGAGCCATTGTAGATGATCTTTAACAGTAGAAATTGCCTGTGCTGGGACTTTAGAAGTGAAAACCTTTTTTAAAACCAATTTATAGAACTGAAAGATCTTCTTTAAAAGACATATTCTCTGCTTTTCCTAAAAAAATAAAAAAATAAATCAATGAGGATGAATCAGGATAATATATACATATTAATAAACAATATTTCATGCCTGTGTAAATTCCGGTTTAAAAAATAATTCAGGCCCATATTTACTACGTGGTACAATGCCAGGTGTCATGGTAAATATGCACTGCTTGGTAAATATGGATTTCAGTCTCTCTGTCAATCAAAAGAAAATGTGTTATAAATTGACCAGAGAAGCTCTAATGGCACTAGGGGGTCTATTCTAGTAGGTTTGATAACCAATTCATTGACATTTTTTGGCACTTCCCGTGTGATTTGGCAGATTTGCTATTCAGAAAGCTTTGATAACCTGTGAAATTCGTACGTGAAGTACATTTTCCCGAGTGGTCTCGCTCCTGCACAAACACACAGAACAGGAGCTTGAAAAAGCGAAATAGTGCCATTTTGATACGATCACGCTGTTGTAGTAGCCTTGATAATTTTATCGGGGCTCCGAAATAGCGAGCTTATCACAGATCTCATCTTGCCACCCCAAAGGTGGCGAGAAGGGATTTGCGAGTGGGACTTAGAATTTGTATTTTATTTTTCCTGCATCGGATTTATGCCGGGGGTCTCCGGATCCGATACACATTAATACAAGCTCCGGAGACACCCGGCTTCAATCCAATGCAATAAAAATACATTTACAGGCAGCTTCATTACCTTAGCGGCTAAACGCTAAGGCAATGAAGGGGTTAAATACTAGTGCTTGGTTTATTGTGGGTAGCGGGGTGGGTGAAGGTTATATTTGGCCCATTGTGGGTGTTTAGGCCTTGCGGCAGGGTTGCGGGAGGAGTTAACCCCTCATTACCTTAGCAGTTACATCTACATCTATGGTAATGAAGGGATTAACCCCTCCCACTAACCCCCCGGTAGGCATAAACACCCACCATGGGCCAAATACCTCCTTCACCCACCTCTGCTACCCCCAATAAACATTAAAACACTAGCCAATACACCCATCAATTGCCAGTGTGGTTACCTGTGCCCTCAAAGGGAGCAAAGATAACCCCAATGGGAATGAATGGGCACCCCTATACCCCCAACAACCCCCCCCCCCCCCAACACATACAGCACAGTAATGGGCAAAATTACTATTATCCAGATCTAGATAATAGCTCAGTTGACCATTAAAAATAAAACATTATCCAGCCAGCATAAAGTAAATAAAAGTTCTACTTCCCCCTCCCAGGATGAAGACTGTCCTCATCACCGTCCATGTCCTGTGTGGGCAGTAACAATACAATAAAAAATGAACTAATGGCCACTAACCCCTTATCACCTTAGTGGTTAGTAACCACTATAGTAATTAATGGTTAATCCACCTCCCCCGCTACCCACCCAGGAGGCCTAACCACCCTCACCAGAGCAACTACCCCCACCCATTAATTGTCACAGTGCTACATCATGCCCATATAATATGGGCACGATTTGCCACTATGGCAGTCAATGGACAACCTAAAAAAAAATACAGCACCAAAAACACACAACAAATAAAAAAAACAATCATCAAAAAATATACAATTAGAAATGCCAATCAGCAAAAAAAATTATAATAAAATAACCAATCAGCAAAGAAAAACACAATAACAAAAATCAAGAATATAAAAAAACACAATAACCAGAATCAAGAATCAAAAAAAGACAATAATAAGAATCAGGAATAAAAAAATCCACAATAACAAGAATAAGGATGGAAAAAAACCACAATAACAAGAATCAAAAATAATAAAAAAAAACAATAACAAGAATCAAGATGACAAAAAATACAATTAAAAAAACCAAGCATTAAAAAAATACAATAAATAACAAGCATCAAGCATCAAAAAACGCAATGCAAAAAAATACAATCCATGTTTTTTCTTACTTTTGATGTTTTCACCCTCCGATTCCGAGTACATCAGCAACATCAGGAACCTCTTGACACTCTACGCAATGATCCTCAACAGCAGGTAAGTCCTTCTTCTTCATTATCTGCTTCTTTATCTTCATCATTATCTTCATCTGTATCTTCATCTGTCCATTGTAATCCATAGGCCGATGTGGCCCCGTCGGCTACTTAAGGTCAAATGAGAGGGGACAGGCCTTATATAGGGTCTGTGACGTCACATTTGAGTGTCAGATGGTAAAGCTCCAATCCGATTGGATGCTGTACCATGTGACATGATTCTTTTGTTTTTTAAGGATGTGACATCATCTTCAAGGGAGGTACATCACATCCTTAAAACAAAATGGCTGCCATCACATGGTCTGCAACCAATCGGATTGTGAGATATACCACGTGGTACACTCACAATCCGATTGTTTGAAGTATCATGTGATGGCAGCCATTTTTTTTAAAGAATGTGACATCATCCCTTTAAGATGGTCACATCCTTTAAAAAAAATGGAAGATATCACATGATACTTTAACCAATCAGATTGTGGATGTACCATGTGATGCCTCACGTAGTATCTCACACAATCCGATTGGTTCCAGTACCATGTGATGGCAGTCATTTTGTTTTAAAGATGTGTCGTACTGTATCTCCCTTGAAAATGATGTCACATCCTTAAAATAGAACCCTCTCCATCCAATCGGATTGGAACTGTACCATCTGACACTCAAATGTGACATCACAGGCCTTATATAAGGCCTTTCCCGTCTCATTTGACCTTAAGAAGCCTATGGATTACAATGGACAGATGAAGATACAGATAAAGATATAGTTGAAAATAAAGAAGTAGAAGGACTTAGCTGCTGTTGAGGATCATTGCGTTGAGTGTCAAGAGGTTCATGCTGTTGCTGATGGACTAGGAATCGGAGGGTGAAGTTGTCAAAAGTAAGAAAAACATTGATTGTATTTTTTGCATTGTGTTTTTTTGACGCTTGGTTTTTTTTTGTATTTTTTAAATCTTGATTCTTGTTATTGTGTTTTTTTTTTTTTTGATTCTTATTGTGGTTTTTTTTTCATCTTGATTCTTGTTATTGTGTTTTTTGCTGATTGATTTTTGTTATTGTGTAATTTTTGGTGATTGGCTAGTGTATTTGTGTTTTTTTGCTGACTGGCTTTTTTATTTATGTATTTTTTGCTGATTGTTTTTTTTTTATTTGTTGTGTATTTTTGGTGCAGTTTTTTTTAGGTTGCCCATTGATTGCCACAGTGGCAAATCATGCCCGCATGATGTAGCACTGTGCCAATCAATGGGTGGGGGTAGTTGCTCTGGTGAGGGTGGTTAGGCCACCCGGGTGGGTAGCGGAAGAGCAGGGTTAACCCCTTAATTACTATAGTGGTTACTAACTGCTAAGGTGATTACGGGGTTAGTGGCCATTAGTTTGTTTTTTTATTGTACTGTTGCTGCCCACGGAGGACATGGATGTGGAGGACGGTGATGAGGATGGCCTTCATCGTGGCAGGGGTAAGTAGAACTTTTATTTACTTTATGCTGGCTGGATAATGTTTTATTTTTAATGGACAAATGAGCTATTATCTAGATATGGATAATAGCAATTTTGCCCATTATTGTACTGCATGTGTTGAAGGGTGCTTGTTGGGGGTAGAGGAGGTGGGTAGTAGGGTTATTGTTTTTGTTAATGTTTCTTGGGGGTAGAGGGGTTGGGTAAAAGGGGTAGTTGTCCCAAGGTTGGGTGGTTAGGCCTCTCGGGTAGGTAGCGGGAGTGGTTAACCCCTTCATTACCAGAGCGGTTATCCCCGCAGGTTAACCATCCACCCTTGGGCAACTACTCCCTTCATCCACCCCTCTGCCCCCACTAAACAGGGTACTGAGATTTAACCCCTTCATTGCCTTAGCAACTAGCCGCTAAGGAAATGAAGCTATTTTTATTTAAATTTGAATACTAGTGTGCGGGAGCAGGGGGTCGCCTGCGCTGAACCGCATTGATTTCAGCCTCGGGGACCCCCGGTTTCCCGAGTTACATGCCCTGTTATGGGGTGCCGGTGTCCCAGCAGCAATGTATAAATCTCCTGCCTCACCTGATCGCACAGGTGAGAACCGGCACCCCACACCAGGGCCTGTAACTCGGGAACCAAGGGGTCCCTGGACCTGAAATGAATGCGGTACAGCTCCAGAGACCTCCTACTCCCATGCACTAGTATTAAAATGTAAATAAAAACACTGTGATCGCCTGCAAGCGCAGGGAGATGTACAGTAGAGGCAACTCTTATTCTAACAAAAACCAGTGGCAATTCCCCAAAAGACCCAGGTACACCCAGGTACATTCTGAATACATGCCTTAAACTTTCCTTAAACTAGCCCCAGCATTTCTGCATTGATTAATGGCCTATCAGATTAACAGCGGGGGTCCCTGGCAGTCCCATTCAAACTGAATTGGACTGCCAGGGATCCCTGCTGTGTTAATCCTATGGGTCGTTAGTCAATGCAGAAATGCCTTAAACGTGCCTCAAACTAGCCCAGAACATACCCAGCACATACCCAGAATGTAACCCGGCTAGTTTACGGCAAATGTTAGAATAAACGTTGCCTCTACTGTAGCTCTCTCTGTGCAGCTCTCTATGCAGCTCAGATTGCGAGAAGATCGCAGGGGGTGAACTTAGAACAAAGCTGAGATAAGGTTACTGCCACGCCAAGCAGTTTTGGCATTTTCCTATTTCACGGTTCGAGGTGGTTTCAGATTCTTTCTGAATACCGCGATAACACAAAAGACAAACCATTCGGTGGGAACAAGCCACATCGTTCGAGATGGCAGCAAAGTTATCAAAGCTAACAGAACAGACCCCTAGGTGTTTTGGCACCCAAAGCATGGAAACAGCTTCATTGTGTGCTCACACAAATAATTTTTATTACAGTTATACTCAATACTAATTTGTGCTACCTATTTTGTCAGGTCATCCCTTTTACTTAAACTATGTAGTTCTAGCTGGTTTTTCCAGCAGGCTTTCAGAAAATAACATTAAGGGGCCTATGCAGAGAGCAGCGCTATTTCGAAATTCGCCATTTTTTGGAGAAAATCGCGCAGAAAGCAGCAGAAAATGGCGAGTTCCGAAAAACGCGCCAATTTTTCTTTTCTAGTTATAAAACTCGCCTCGCGGCTGGCGAGAACCTCAATCTCGCCAGTTTTAAAAATATCCGTATGCAGAGAGGCGCGAACGGCATCTAGCGGCTGTTCGCGCCAATAAAATGGCGCGATTGTCTCAGTTTTAACTCGCCAGAAAAAACTGCCGCTCGCGGCCATTGCAAAGGGGAAAAAAAAGCCGCGAATTTGTTTTAACACATTTCTGAAGCGCGCATCTCGCCAATTTAAACTCGCCACACGCATCCATGTTAAACATAGCAGAATTCGCACTTTTCTGCATATGGAGATTAAAACTCTCCAAAAAAGCTACTTTTTAATAAATTCACCAATTTAAAAATTCGCTGCTCTCTGCATAGGCCCCTAAAACTAATAAAAAACAACTTTCAAAGTAATGCTAAAGAAATATAGGTATTTTCGAACATATGATTTTAACGCATAGTTTTACAATTAGGAAACATAGATATTCTTTCAGAGAGAATACATATACTGTACTTACACCCATTTACTGTACTGTATGTATTGAATTAAGTCATTTGTTCTACCCAACTCTTATTACAACACAGCACATTGCCTCCTGTGGTCCCATGATAGACTGTATGCTTATTACACTTCAGAGCTTATCACCTGACTGAACAGTTATTACGTCATAAAATGGTTGACTTTCTGACTGATAACACCCGGGTACACTTTGGCTTGCCTATCTAGTTTGTAGAGGTTTTTTGTCTCTCACATTAGCAGTGTAATTTTATGAGGGAGCTGTGTGGGTTCAAGAGGTCAGTGCAAATGATGATGTTAACCTTTCTAAAATATACATGACAGGTTTTTAACATAAGAAGGGGGCCTGCTGGTGTATGATTTCATCTGTCATCTAGAGTGATACCTTGACATTCCAGAAATATGAAAGAATAACGTTTATTTCAATAGCATTACAATTACTCACATAATGCTGTGAATGGGTTGTGAGAATGACAATTGTCCCTTTTGTTGTAGATTGCGTTTGGAATAACATCTTATAAAGGGTTCTAGGGATATAAAAAAAGCTACTTGGAATGCTACAGTGTTTCTAGAAGGATTTTACTGAAATAATTACTTGATTTGCATTTTTTGGGATATATTATTATGTTTTTGTATGTTTCCTGTTTTGTGTGCTCTTTATTTCTTTAAATATGCAATACCTTTCAGCTTAATCTGGTTACTTCTTTTGGGACTTCATTTACAAAGCAGTGGTTGTAGTGATGTTGTGCTTCTGGCCATTCAATAAATGACATCTCACATGGCGCTACCATGTAGAAAGGCTCTGTCTAGTTAGTTGAATTCTGTAGTTGTCCACAAATATAGTAATAAACTTACTTTCAGTTTCACAAAATGGTGATGGTAAATGAGAATACGATCAATGTCCTTCAGCAATATCTGGAAAAGAAATACAGGTATATTTTTTTTAATGTTGCATTTTTTCCATTTTAGTGCTGCGACTATTGAAGAAAATCACTTTTTAAAATCTGAATACAAAAGCACTCAATATACATCGCAGGAAAGTAAGGTACAGTAGTTACTTACTTCAGACATGTTTTTGAAATACAGAAGCTTGTGATAGTCACACTCTGAACTTCCCAAACGTATTGTGCAGTTTGAATTCTGGCTGGAAGCCAGCTGTATCAGGAACAGGCATATACATTCAACAGCAACTCTCATGATCCAGTAGCAGGAGGGACTAGGCAAGCTGAGATTTAAAAGCAAAAAAAATGTACACAACTGCACTCACCCTTGCATTGTCCCTCCTGCTCCGTTTCTGTGTCACTGTGTGTTTTTGTTCAGTTACTTCTCCTGTTCTATTTTTTGTAACACTCCTTTGGCAGGTGGACAAAACCATCACAAAGTCAGAATTTCCCTTGCAAGACGTCACCTGTCTGTGTTTTCTCTCTTCTGTGCTGCACTTCCCTCCTTCTTATTTTCCTTTACCACCACTGCAGCCTGGCTTGAAGATGGGAGGCAAGAATGCTTGCAAACAGGAAGCAGTCACATATGGTCAGAAACATAAAAAGGATGTAAACTTGGCAAAAATGATACAGTTGCTCCTAGCATAACCCGAGAGGTCATTTTATGTCCTTGTGAATTCTTAGATTTGTTTGCGCATTGTTGTCTATAGATTATTCTGTACAAAAATCTGAAGACGAGGAGCTGATATTGTTAAAGCGATGATGACTGTTTGTCTACTGAGCTGGGTTACCTAATTTATTTAGTTCTTGAAAATGCCAAATAACCACAAACTGAGATGTAGGTCAGATAACTTTTAGGATATACTCATTTCCAGTCATACCAAGCAAGAACCAATAGAAATTAATTACTAATCAACCACTCTTATCTTTAGAGGGATGAATTGAAACGTTTAGAAAGTGTATTTGGTTTACAGAGAAAAATGTAGGTCATATAATTAGGTTTGAATGTTAGTCAGTGGCCTAGTTACATTAATTTACTAAGGGATGTTATTTTGCTTAAAAATATTCTCAAATGCTATACTGAAATCTGTTTTCTCCTTAAATATCCACAAGTTACAGCTTAATAATAGTAAGAACTTACAGTGTAATAGGAAGCTTGGCAATCAGCTTTAGAGGGAACAAGGGTTGTGTTTATGGTACATAAAATAACATAGAAGATGCAAACTATACAGAACTTGATGTAAAAATTTTGCAAAGCTTGGACCATATTGTCAGGCCCCATCAATAGGGACTGCTTCTTTCTTGCAGCTTGTCAGTACTCAGCTGTGCTGACTAACCATGTGACCTCCCCACGGCCTATAATAAGTTACCCTGAAATAAGACTGTTGCTTCACAACTAACTTACTACTTTGGAGACAGGTTGTGTCGCTCCCCTGCTATGGATTCCTCCTGAAAGTTTCCTGCGACAGCATAGCTGAAACCTGCTTATGATTCCTGCTTCATCTGTAAACTCCTCCGCTTACCCGGTTCCATGGCTTCCATTCCAGCTCTCGCCACGATTCCAGGTACTTTATCTGACTCTTCCCGTGGATATAACAGTATTCCTGATAAATATTTACTAAGCGGTGGAACCAGATTTTGATCCAATGCAAGTTTATCTGCCTTAGTTTCAAGGTGTAATACTCTAGTCAGTACTCCTCAAATCATGTTGTAGATTACATTGTAGATGCTCAGTAGTTGACTTCATTTCACCTGAGATGCTAGATCTAAGATCATCCAGTAATTCTGTCAAGTCTCATTTAGTAAGTTGAGCCATGTGATCTTTAGAAAGTTCATTTCTTGAATGGGAGGTTGCGGTAACTGGAGTAGGTGGGTCCCTCTGTGTGGATAGAGCAGGTCCTGCAGTTTTAGGATAATACTGGATAGACTCTTTTGTTATTTCTTCTTGGTAAGCATGGTTAAAGGCTTAACCTTATACAAAAATATCCCATAGCAATAACTTAAAGCCTTCGTTGAAATGAAAACAATTCATTTAATTAAAAGACATGCTCAGTGGAGCAATACAATTGTAAAGATTACATCTTGAAGTGAGTCTCTAGCTGATGGTTAAGAACGTGTTTTATTGAAAAAGAGGCAAGAGCTCTGATGGTAATCATTATAGTGATACCTTCTCTGATATCTCACCAGGTCTCCAATTCATGGAGAGTCTGGCATGAGCATTTACCTTCAGAATTGGAGCCATAATCGAGCGCTCACTCCAGACCAGGAGTGCCAACACCTGGAAGCTGTGTTTGCTCTGGTCCATGTCCAGCTCTGCGCATCTCAGAAGGCCATACGGTATGTCATAAAGTGTGGCCTCTCTGGCTTCAAATGCAGCAACTGGAGCTTCCCCACTGTGTACCTAGTAACTCCAGTAGCAGGGAAGGTGGCAAGCTATCAATAGAGCTCCTTTATGCTGGATGCTGATGTGAGTGGTTCAGAGTTAAAAATCTGAGTGTGGCGTCACATTTATGATTCTTCTTCAGGGGTAAACAAAAGGAGACTGCAGGGACAATACAAACCCTAATATAAAGATCGAGGATGTTTGTACAGCATTTATTTTTAAGAGCGAATGGATTCAGAAAGAGAACACAAAGAGCACTCTGCTTCAGAACTTAGCAGACAACTAAATCACAACTGATCATGTACTGGATGGAAGAATAATGAGACAGTCATGCTTTTTTTAAAATAATTTTGAAGTTCTTAAATGTGACGGCAAAACAAACATAACATAATTTTTCATTGGTCCCAAACTAGGGCTGCACATTTATTCAATAAGAGCTGTTTAAGTAAAAAAGGCAAAAATACAGATTTCAGAGCCATCAAAGAATGCAATCAGCTGTAACAGTATCAAAGGGATCTACAGTATATACTTGGCTGTCCATGTGGTTACTATTATGTTGTGATGAAAAAAAGTATCTGAAATATATTTCTGGGCATTAAACAGTTACTGAAGTCAGGAATTAAAAGTATGCTACTGTATGTTCAAGAATGTCATGGGATGAGACCACAGGCCTGTTTTTTCTCTTAGTCATATTGGTATGGATAGAGCTACTATAATTAGAAAACATTCGCCAGGAATCACACTGGCTGCATCCGTTTTGTTGATGAAGGGACTGTGCCAGCAATTACCTGAAACATATTTGGCATACTCTATCAGGGGTAAGAACATGTTTGTGATACTTTTTATTTCTTACAAAACTTGTTTACTAATGTGGGATTTTTTGCTTTTTGAATATTACGGATGAATAAGTAAAGGAACATTTTCTTTTTACAGGCACAACAGTGTGCATATACTTTATCCTTAAAAGGAATTATCATAGTAGACACATCTTTATTGTATGGCATCTGAATTGATCAACAAAAGATGTACTGTACTTACTACTGACCTACTTACTGAGTCAGTGTAACGGAGTGCTCACCGCAAACGGGATGGGACCGCAGTGCAGAGGTGGGGATGTAGAAGCACCGACCTTAAGCCGCAAGGCCGTGTCTGGAATGCGGATCTCATCATCGTAGGTAGACAGGTCAGGATTGGAGAGATGCGGATCATAGGGGTCATTAGCTGTGGTCAGGGAGTGGAGCGGTACGAGTCAAATAGGGTCACTAGCCGGGGTCGAGTATGAGGAATCAGTCCAAAGCAGAATAAGGCATGGCAAGGAGAGGCAAGGCTAGGTGCTTGCAACCAGCACAGGTTACATGGAATTATGCTCAGCCAACTTCCTGGTGGAAGGGCTGAGATTAAATAGGAGGAACGGCAAATCAGGAGCCAGCTTGCTGCTGCAGGCAGGGAATAATCTAGAGCCAATCAGGCAACTGGAGCTTGGCGGGGGCAGAGTCTGCGCTGGATCCTTACAGTAACCCTCCCTCCTCCCCCTCAGGAGTGACCTCCGGGCACTTGAAGGAAGGTTTTGCCAGATATTTGCGGTGAAATGCCTTAACGAGGAGCATGGGGTTGGCTCCAGGGAATTCGGGAGCGCTCCTCAGGACCAAAACCCTTCCAGTGCACTAGGTATTGTAGTCCTTCTCTGGACCTCTTGGAATCTATGATGGACTGCACCTCGAAATCCTCCTCTCCCATCCAATAGGAGAGGCTGAGGTGGGACCTTGGGAGTGGAGCCAGATGGATCCTGTATGAAAGGTTTCAGCAGATATATGTGGAACACTGAGGTAATTTTTATGGTGGTTGGCAGACGCAACAGGTAAGTGACCGGGTTGATCCTCTCCAGGACCGGAAAAGGACCAATGAACCTTGGTGGAAGGTGCCGAAGGATGAAACCCGTAATTGGAGTAGAAGGAAGATTCCTGGGAAGACTCATTTTGCAGAGAGTTGTGGGCAAACTCTGCCCATGGCAGCAGATCCGCCCAGTCATCCTGGTTGTTGGAAATGTAGCACCGAATAAACTGTTCCAGAGCCTGATTTGTCCTCTCTGGTCTGGCCGTTGGTCTGAGGATGATAAGCCGAGGAGAAATTTAATTTTATCCAGAGTTGGAGACAAAGGCCCTTCAGAATTTGGAGACAAATTGCGAACCCCGGTCGGATACAATAACTTGAGGTGTCCCATGAAGACATAAGATTTCTTGAATAAAGACTTCTGATAAGGTGGACATATTGGGAAGAGCTTTAGCGGAACAAAATGACATTGTTTCGAGAAGCGATCCACCACAACTAGTATCGTGGTCATGCCCCTGGATGGGGGTAGCTCCGTGATGAAGTCCATTGATATGTGTCCATGGACGCTCCAGAATAGGAAGAGGATGAAGAAGACCCACTGGCCGGCTCCTAGGAGTTTTTGTCCAGGCGCATGCAGGAAATGCCGCCATGAAAGTCTTCACATGCTTGCGGATCTCAGGCCACCAGAACATCCCCTCTAAGAATTCGGTAGCTTTCCTTATTCCCGGCTGACCGTCGCTCTTGGAGGCATGACCCCATTCGAGGACTCCAGGACCGAAGTGCGAGGATACGTAGAGTGGACCAACTAGAACGTCGACATACGATGTCATCCAAAGCGTCAAAGGTAGTAGCATCAATAATCCAGGAAGGCGGAAGGATAGGTTCAATGTGATCCTCCGCTATGTCATCTGTCAGCAACTGGTAGGAGAGAGCGTCAGCTTTTATATTCTTGGAGCCGGGAATGTAAGATATGATGAAATTGAAGCGTGAGAAGAAGAGTGCGCATCTAGCTTGTCATGACCCCAGGTGCCGTGCGCCCTCAATATACATCAAATTCTTGTGATCAGTCAGAATCGTGATGGGATTCTCCGTACCTTCCAATAGATGTCTCCATTCTTGAGGTGCCATCTTAATAGACAAAAGCTCTCTATTGCCTATGTCATAGTTATGTTCTGTCAGTGAGAATTTTTTAGAAAAGAAAGCGCAAGGATGTAGCTTTGCCTTGTCATCCCTTTGTTGGGATAGCATTGCCCCTACTTCAGACGCATCCACCTCCAGGGCGAAGGATAGTGTGGGATTTGGGTGTACCAAGATGGGAGCCGATGCAAATACTTTTTAAATGTCTCAAAGGCCTTTATTGCTTCAGCAGGCCATTGCAATATATCCAGACCCTTGCTGGTCAGAGCAGTGAGGGGAGCCAAGACTGAGGAAAAGTTCTGAATGAAGCGTCGATAATAGTTGTTAAATCCCAAGAATCGCTGGATAGCCTTCAGACCAATGGGACGTGGCCATTCCAGTAAAAAAAAAAAGCTTTTACCTTTGCCGGATCCATAGCCAAACCTGTAGCAGAGATTATGTTCCCCAGGAAGGAGGTACTAGCCTGAGGAAATTGGCATTTCTCTAGCTTCGCGTACAAGCGGTTCTCTCTTAAACGTTGCAGCACCTGATTTACAGGTGACTGGTGTGATCATGCGCCGACTTTGAGAAAATTATAATGTCATCCAGGTAGATGATGACAAATTTGTAAAACAGATAATGAAAGATTTAATTGACAAAACTCTGAAAGAGAGCTGGGGTATTACACAGCCCGACTGACGTGACCAAATACTCGTAATGTCCATCTCAAGTGTTGAATGTCGTCTTCCACTCGTCGCCCTGACAAATCTGTACCAGGTTGTGCGTGCCACGTAAGTCGAGCTTTGGGAAGATGGATTAAACAACAAAAAAAGGCAGCGCTAATGAAAAACTACTAAAAATGACCAGCAGCCTGGGATATAACTCTGACACCCTAGGTCAGATACAGAAAGAAGAAAAAAGTTATGTCTATGGCGCTTAGCCCCAAGATGAATCAAATATATAAGGAAATATTATACAACCAGATGGAAGGTGGTATCCACTTGGACTCTCCTCATGAAGACGATCAATCATGTAAAATATATAAAAACAAACATAGTGTAATACAGTAACTAAAAAACATGCAACACCACTAACAAATATTAGACAAACGAATGCTGAGACAAACAAATGACTGAATTAAGTAAAAGGCATTTAATACAACAACTAAATGTGCAATAAAAAATATAACACTAAAAAGAAAGGGTCACATGTGCACTCCAACAATGGCTAGACTGTCCGCTTGCCAGACACTAAAAAGTAGAAGGCAGTGGATAAATCTGAGAGTATCCCCTCTCGTGATGGTAGAATTCAGCTCCCAAGTGTCTCATACGATCAGCAGGAGCTTCCGAGGGGGACCCTCCCTGCCTTCCACACCACAGACCTCCGCAGGGCAGACGTGCAGGGCAGCGTGTTGCAGGAGCAGGCGTCGTCATATGCGCAACAGCAGCGCAGGATCCAAGCCAACAGCAACAGGCCAGCGATGTCGTCAATGCCCAGCTCAGCGCAGCAGCAGCCGTAGGAAGAACAATGGCTGGGATATGTCCGTGGGGATGGTAGTGAAAGTCTGGTAGATGCTGTAAGGACAGCAGTGCACGCATAGACCACCCTACGCGTTTCGGAAGACTGCGCTTCCTTTCTCAGGGGTAGAAAAGTAGTGCCTCAGTCATAGAATGTCCACATATAAGTAGTCCCGATTTAAAGGTACAGTACCTCAATGAGAAAATGGACATGCGCAATAGCAGCAAAGTAACTGAAAGTCTCAGCAAACAACACTTATTGACATACAACAATACAAAATCACATACACACTACTAATAAAAACATTTTATGTGGCATGAACCGCCACTCCTGCGTGACGTCACCTCTGCGGTCGATGCAGATCAGCAGTACACGGCTTATATCCTATTCCCCTACCTTTTGGGTTCGCTGTAACCTTGTGTTGCCCTGTGTATATACTCACATTCACTGGTTATAGCAATGCTTGGTATAAGTGGACGGGCTGTGTATATGAGCTTTTGCAATTGACAGAGAGGATACTCTGTGGCAGGAATAATTGGATAGTATGTGGCTAGATTATCCTTTATTAAGATCATATGTTGAATAACGGATTTCGGAATCCACATTTACAGTTACATTTTTCTGCCTGGAGGTGTATACTCTGTTTGCTGTTTTAGGCTGTATGTTCTCAGATATAACCATACTATGGAGCAGTTTCTGATCATCACAAGCTGCTAATCTGTATTTTATGAGGCATAATCTATACAGCAGGGATTTCTTGGTAAATCCTGGGATATATACTTATTCCAATAGGGGAAACCCATGGTTTAGTAAAGGTTATATTTTGGCAACATTCATTACTAGTTTGCCATATATAAACAGCTTATAAACCATTATCTATCTGCATTTAAGTGTATTAACACTCCCACTGACAACAGATAGTGGGCACCGCATGATTTAATAACCGCAGGAGAAAGAAGGGATTTTTCTGACTACTGGTCCTATTGTAGTTTATCAGTAACCAATACCCTCTTTTCTCCACAACTCCTCCGTGGGGAATTTTACAATTTTAACCATTTAATGTGTAATTATATATGTAATAAAACTTTTTTGTTTTTGTCGCTCACATTTTCCCTGATAGGGATCTGGCTATTGGCATATAGGTGAATCTAATTGTGAATAGTAGTAATGAGTGCAAATAGTGGGGTGCTTTGAGCTCATCTCTTTTGGGCTCTGTAACAGGGGAGTTATCCCTGTTCAAGTAATGTACCTTTAATCCAGCAGTGTGGTGGTTAACTGCTGGTATTCAATTAAAAAACACCACCTGCCTGATTAGATGGCTTAGAAAAGCCTGTCTTTTGAGACAGGAAGTGAGACTCCTTAGCTCACACCTGAGCTGAACTTGGAGACAAACAGTCTTGAGCCCTGCCAGAAGAAACAGCAGAGCTGCTTTCAAGACACAGGGGAAACTTCTAAACCTGAATGCTGACACACCCTGAGGAAAAGGGAGCTGAACCAGGGACAGAGAAGATTTTCCCTCCAAACCACAAGGAACAGATAAGACTTTAATTTATGAGACTTCTTATATCTGCTTAATTCATGCTATATGTTTGGGGCTGGGCGACATGCTTATCTAAGGGAGTTGTGAACTGCATAGTATTTCACTAGAAATACTCCCAAGTGAATAGAACCTTTGTTTAACCCTTGTTTGGATGGTTTCCTGATGTTAAGGAAACAGGCGCAATAAAAGGCTTATTTAATTTCACTATAATCAGTCTCCCTTGCATACCTCTGTGAGTGTCCGCCTACATATGGTGTCAGAAGTGGGATGAGAGGTGGTCTTTGAAGTTAGAAAGGACCGGAGATTTGTTCTGTGAAATTTTTTTATGCTTTTTGCCTACAAACAGTCTGAGCAACTTAAAAAAAAAAAACAAATTATGCAGCAGAGATCAGAGTTAAAGTGATACACACCACTGCACTGAAACTTACAAAACCACAGATGGACTCTTTTCCCCAATCCCAAGAGGAGAGAGAGAGAGACTGCTGAAGCAGGTAAAACCTTATTTGCCTATCACAATAAAGTGTAATATGGTAATTGAAATAGGGGTTTGCCTTCCAGCCATAGTCAGGGTACAAGAAGTGAGTTAGCCCTTGAAAGGGATAGTCGTTTGTTATTTTCAAATGTTAAGCTGAAGCAGTGAATACAGATGGTGACCCATGAGCGGTACTGATTCTGCAAGTAAAGGCTGCCACACCGCATAGGACTACCAGTTGTGAATGGAGTATATGCAGAAAAATGTGAAAATTGATGCAAGACTGTGCTGAAGCAGGGGAATTTTCAGTAAACAAGTGCTGAGGGTAAAATTGCCTACTAGAAAAAAAGGAATTGCTGAACTGTGTAAAAGGTATCCCAAAGTGTGAAGAGTGAATGTCAAAATACCCAAAGTTGAGAATGAACTCAAACAGAAAATCACATTATTTGGCTGAAGCAGAGAGATTGCACCCAGCAAGTAAATGGTGTAAAGCAAACAGAAGTTTTTACCTAGCAAGTACACATTCAGCATACCTAATGAGAGAATACACCTAGAAAGTAAATGGTGTAAAGCAAATAGACGTTTTTACCTAGCAACTGCACATCTTGTATACCTGATAAGAGAAAATGCATGCACAGTACTGCTGATATTGTAAAACTTACCCAAGAAAGAAAAAGTCTACAGCGATGCCTGTGAGAGCTACGACCTCTACAAGCAAAACATGCCCACCTGTAGGACTACCACAATTGGGGGTTCTAGCAAATACAGTGGCAACAGCTGCAATAGTACCTCCTGAGGTCAGGAAGAAAATTACACCTGATAGCCTAAAAATGGAGGACAAGATGCAGCGTTTCAAAGGCATTAACCTTTGAAAATAAATGCACAAAAAAATCATATCTACTTTCTTAGTTAAATATATATAAAAAAAATCCCATTCAACATCTCATTAGCATGGGCTTAATGTCACATTATTGTAGCATAGCGGTGCGTTATTTAAGTAATAATCCCCAAAGAACAGGGTATTACTGGCCAATAATGACCTGACTTGATGGCCCGAGGCAAAGCAGAGGGACTATAACCCTCAAGGGCATTATTGGCCAGTAATGTCCTGTTCTGAGGGGATTATTATATATTATAGGCTAAATGTAGGCTTATTTTATTTTTACTTTTTTCATTAAAATGATGTAGTCATATTGATTTTTATCAGCATGATCGCCTAAATTCTTATGCTTTTACTGCACGTGTTTATTAAAAGGAAATTGTACATACACCCAGCCCTCTCTATTTACACACTCTGAACCCCCCATCTATACACACAAACACACCCACTCTGCAGCCCCCCTACACACACTCTGCAGCCCTCCTCAACCCTCTACACTCACAAAACACACACAACAGCTCCTCTTTATACCCACACACTGCAGACCCCTGTAAACCCAAAAAACTGCAGACACACAACACAAACCAACAAAACACACTCTGCAGCCCTCCTCCACCCACTGAAGACACACACTGCAGCCCCATTCTACATCCACAAAACACACTGCAGACACACACACACCAACAAAACAGACTGCTGCCCCCCTCTATACCCACAAAAGAAACACCAGCATTCCCCCCTCTACACCCATTGCAGCCCCCTGTAAACCCACACACTGCAGACACACACACCAACATAATACTCTGCAGCCCTCCTCCACCCTCTACACCCACAAGACACATACTGCAGCCCCCCCCCTCTGTACCCACAAAACACACACTGCAGACACACAGGCCAACAAAATACTCTGCTGCCCCCCTCACCGCCCCCTCTAGACCTACAAAATACACCGCAGACAGACACATACACACCTTTCTCCTCAATCTCCTGTGCAAAGCTCTCAGCAGGCAGAGTGGGTGGGGGAGGAGTCAGTGCCTTGCTGGTGCCTCCTGTCCAATCACCTCCCTTGTCTGAGAGCTACTCACACTCTGTGTGTATGAGAACTGAAAGCTGATTGGCTGAAAACTTGGCAGTGTGCCATAAATTCCAGGCCATTACTGAATGGATAATGCCCGGAATTTTGACCAATCAGAGAGCAGGGATTTCAATAGTGCCTGGAATTTAACATCTTTATCTTATAATTTCCAATAATGTGACATTATGTATGTTCTGTCCAGATCCGAAAAATGTGTGTTTAACTCAAGTCAAGAAAGTGAGGATAAGGAAAACTAAGCTGGAAATACAGCTATGTTAGCTACTGTAACTCCTGCCTAACTGTGGTTTTACACCCATCCAAACCCTGTTACATTTCTATTTCAGGGTCTGAATGAGAGTAACACCTAGTTTACATGCAGTAACATTAAACCCCTTGTTATTGTTCTTTGAATATACTCCATTAGTGTTAATGTGACGTTAAGGGCCTCATGCAGTAAGCACCGAAAAAGCACTCTCAGCAGGGGTTCAATATCGGCATGATTTTGGCGATTTGCCCTCGCAGTATTCAGGAAGGTCCAAATCCCTGGCGAAATATATAGTTGCATGATGAAGCCACTGTACAAATGAATGGGTGAAGGGTGGGTATCGGCCCAGGGTGGCTTAACTCCTTAATTACCTTTGCGGTTATTATCCGATAAGGTGATTAAGGGGTTCATTGATATCAGAATGTAAATGCAATGTATTGGCTATGTATTTTGTTGGCAACGGAGGACACGGATTTTGCTGTCGAGGGGGCTTCATATTGATCAGGTCAGTAGAACTTTTTTTATTTTATTATGCTACTTAATGTGTTTAATAATGGGCAAATAATCTATTATCCCTATCTGGATAACAGTTATTTTGCACATTATTGTACTGTATGTGTTGGGGGGGGGGGGGGAATTGATGTATTTAATGTATAGGACATGTTTATTTATTTTTACATACAGGGTTCTTTCCTCAGGTCTGCGGGAGACCTATGGAGACCACCTGAGGTCTCCTCGGACTTCTCATGGGTAAACGGCTGCCGGGTCCATGGGGGACACCTGCGGGTAAAAACCGGTGGCCCCACATCTGTGGGGGCACTGCGGACCTGTAGGGACCACCCGAGGGCCCCCAGATGCCCATGTGAAGCACCCAAAGCCCTTCAAACACCTGTGGGTCTGACCCGGGGCCCACCAGACAGCCGCGGGCCTACCCATGGGGACCCCATTGTGGCCCATGGTGACCCGCGGAGACCACCTGGTGGACCATGGTGCCTGGCGGAGACCACCCGCAGCCCTCCAGACCCTGTTTGAAACATAGTGCTGGGCTACTATAGGTCTGTGAGGTAACCCATCAGGCCCACCGGGGACTCCCGTGGGCCGGGGGTATTAAGCCTGTATGTAAAATAATAAATCATGTATTTATGGGGGGGCACAGGGGGTGGGTTATGTATTTAATAAATATAATGATGTTTATTGTGGGGCTGTGTATTGTTTTTATTGTGGGTACTGGGTGTGGGGGAAGGGGGTATTGGTCCCAAGGGTATGTGGGTAGGCCTCCAGGATGGGTATTGGGTGAGGGTGGTTAGGCCTCATGGGGTGGGGGGGCAGTGGGGGAGGGTATGTAGGCCTCCCGAGTGGTGGGTGAGGGTGGGTTAACCCCTTAATGACTGTAGCGGTTAATAACCGCTATGGTGATTAAGGGGTTAGGGGACATTACATTCTCTGTTTTTATTCTTGTTTATGTTTTGCAGTATCGGAGGGGGCATGGACGATGATGAAGATGGGGATGGCCTTCATCGTGGCAGCCGGACAAGGGTGAGTGCAATATGTATTTAATGTATTTATTGTTCTGTATGTATTTTAAATGGGCAAATGCACTATTATCCATTTGTGGATAATAGTAATTGTGCCCATTACAATACTGTATGTGTTAGGGGGGGGGGGTTATTTTGTTATAAGTATGTATGTGTTTTTAAATTTATTTGGGGGGGGCATAGAATTGGTACTGCAGGCCCACGGGTAACACCCAAGGGCCCCCGCCGGCCTATAGTATTATTGCTGTGCATATATGTACTGTATGTTAGGGGGGTATAGGGGTTGTTGGTGTAATATATACATATATATATATATATATATATATATATATATATATATATATATATATATATATATATATATATATAAATATATATATAAATATATATTTATTTAGTGTGGAGGTGTTGTGTGTGTATTTTTTTTATTGTGGGTAGCGGAGGTGGCTGAAGTGGGTATTAGCCCCAACGGTGGTTGTTTAGGGCTTGCGGGTGGGTAGCAGGAGGGCTTAACCCCTTCATGACCGTAGTGGTATTAACCGCTAAGGTCATGAAGGGGTTAAGTCCACCCGCAACCCCCCCGCAATCCCTAAACAGCCACCAATAGCCAAATACCCCCTTCACCCACCCCCGCTACCCACACGGCACGGCTGTTTAACCCCTTCATTGACTTAGCAACCCCTTCATTGACTTAGCGGTTAGCCGCTAAGGTAATGAAGTGGGCTTTAAATGCATTTTTCCTGCCTCGGATGTGCCGGGAGGCTCCGGTGCTGCTATTAATGGGTATCAGCTCCGGAGACACCCGGCATCAATCCCAGGCAGGAAAAAGGCCTGATTTTTTCTAACTGTCGACCTTGCCGATGCTTCTCCCCCAGCAACTTGCCAACTTTAGTTGGCGGACTGGATTGCCGTAAAAATCAAAATTCTAGAGTGAAAAGCTGATCAGGGCTACTAGAATTCAGCCGGCGCTTACTGAATCTGGAAGGCAATATTGGCGAGAAAATGGCGAAAAGCGGCTTTTTGGCGCTTACTGCAATGAGGCCCTAAATTAGGATAATGTCACATTAAGTGACAATGGAGTTTGTCAATCTGGGCCTTAATGCTTTTTGCCACTTTTTCAGCCTGACAATCAAACTAGTAGAGATGGAATGGGGACAAGTGTTACAGTACATACCAACTTGCTGTCCTCTAAACTATTCTGTACTCCAGAAAGTACGACAGGAGACAATCACAACTTTCAATATGGTCAAATATTGTGCACCTTACTCAGCAACTTAACGGAAGTATGACCGTAAACTAAGTATGTGTTAGTGCTACTTTGAAAACCTACTATAGATATTTGGCATTACATACAGTAACAACACTGATAAAGTATCTGTTGTCTAAATGTCGCATCAGGGCCGCCAACAGCGGGGGACAAAGGGCACTCGCGTCCCGGGCCCCGTGGGTGAGGGGGGCCCGGCCAAGCGCCAGTTATTTAAAAAAACAAAAAAAAAAAACGCTGCACCCGGCGCCTGGTATCCCAGTTGCCAGCGCCGGAAGTAGGTTGGCTTATGCTTCCGGCGTGCCGGCATGAGAGGGGGGCCCGGTGCGCGGGAGCAGCATTGGCCATTGGGAGACAGGTGTCTCAGTGGGGCCAGAGTTCTGATAAGGTAGAGGGATAGGATCGAGAAGGCATGTGTGTAGAACGAGAAGATCAGCTTATAAACTTCCAACTCTGTAACAGGAAAAAAGGAGTCAACAGTGGAAGAAGGAGGTTTAGGTAGAGCAGGGAGCAGGGGGGAGGAACAGAAATAATCTCATTGTATACAGCCTCCACCTTGCCTCCACCTTGCCTCCACCTTGACTTTAAAGTGGTCAGCAAAGGCTTGAGGAGAAATGAAGGAAGGAAAAGACGGTGTCGATGAAATTTGTGAGTGTTGATGAGTGAGGAAAAGTTGTGTTGTTTGACGTTAGATAGAGCAGAGTTAAAACAGGAGAATTTTATAATGCAGAAAATTAGCCTGAGTGTGAGATTTCTTCCATAGGTGTTCAGAGAAAAAAGTATGAGTGCAAAAGAAGCATGAATGTAGCTAAGGCCGGAGGTTAGAAGGACGGGTGTGCCTTGTTTCAGAAGAGCCCTTTCTCCAGTCCACTGGTACACTTCAAGATTTTTTTTATCCCACTTTAAATCCTTCACATTTCTATACTATTTTTATTAAACATATCATTTTTTAAGGTGGACAAATATCTCCTAAATTTAGTAATACATTTATTAAAATATTTTTTTAAGGGGAGGGGGGGTGGGGGGAGTGTGGGTTGGGGGGAAGACGGGGGGGTGGTGGGAGGGGTGGGGGGAGAGTGGGGGTGGGGATTGGGGTGGGATTGGGGTGGGGGGGTAGGGGGAAGAAGGGGGGATGGGGAAGGCACATGTAACAGTAATTTTTACTTATTTAGCATTTTTAACAAAAAGCAGGAGAACAGAACCTCTTGACAATAAAATGCTGATGCTATTGACCTTTCTTGGAGGCGAGGGGGGAGGGTGGGGGGGAAGGGGGGTGGGTAGGGGAAAGGAGGGCGGGTGGGGAGGGGGGGTGGGTAGGGGAAAGGAGGGGGGTGGGGAGGGGAAAGGAGGGGGGTGGGGAGGGTTGTTGAGGGCACATGTTGATCCAGCGGTATTTAATTTCATTCTCGCGTAGGAAGGAGGTTAAAGGCTTAATTTCTCTTCTGCGGTTCACCGTTATTCTTGAGAGATCGTTGAAGATCTGAAGTTGTTCGTTTTGAAAAGTTTCCTCGGCAGGCCACAAATATTTTTTCTTTTATTGTATAGCTATGCATCCTAACTATGACATCCCGCTTGCGGTTGGGATCTTCTGAACGGGGGCCTAGAGCCCTGTGGGCCCTATCCATTTCCAGGTCCCTGGTTTCAATCAGGCCGCAGATTGAATTGAATAGCTCAGCCAAGTAAGATCGGAGGTTACCAGGGAGAACCGCCTCTGGGATTTTACGAATGTGCAGGTTATGGCGTCGATCCCGGTTCTCTTGGTCCTCCAATCCATCTTTTAAATGAGAGATTTCTTCTCCTAGTCTCCGGATTTCTTCGTCAGCCTCTGACTGGTGTTGTAGGGACTCCTCTTGTCTGCCCTCCAGGCTTGTTGTTCTTTCTGTGAGGCCTGATATTTCCTGCTTGAGTTCCAGTACCGCTGTCTTAATATCAGCCTGGAGGGATTTGTGTAATTTTGCATGTAATTTTGCATGCATGGATGCCATGAGATCCTCTAGGTATGCTCTTGTGACGGGTTCCAATGTCGGGAGGGTTTCTTTAGGCCTTGCTCCCTTGCCTTGTGCAGTATGTGAGCCTCGTGCTCCGGCGCCATCTTGGTTTTCTGCCAGGATCTCAGGGCTTTTCTGCGGTGGGGAGAAATACTTCGTAACCGCTGGGTTGGCGAGTTTCTTAAGTTGTTTGGACATTCTCCTGTTATTGCCCTTGCAAGGGGTCCACACCAAGTGGGGGAAATTTGAGTGGAAGAGCTCGAATTGATTAAATTATTCTGGTGGGTCCGCAGAACTCCTCGACTACATCACCATGTCGGATGACGTCACCGGAAACCCCTGCTTTATGGTTTATTTAATCATTTATTGCCGGCCATGTACGGAGCTCAGCCTTCACGCTTGCCTCTGCTCAGCCGCTGCGCGTGCGCCTGTATAGCGGTTTTTAAATGCTTATGCTTTTGGATGTTACTTGCTATACTGTTATGGTTCAGTAGCACCTTAACTAAGGTCAAGCTGTTTTTTTGTGTTTTTGTACTTCTTTGCTTTTCTGGGGACACTGTGCCTTTAAGACCAGCCGGCGGTGGCCATCTTGGATCCGGCTGGAACACAGGCTGGAACGCACAGAACAGCTTCGATTCAGGTGGCAGCCCTCTCTTGTTCCCCCTCCACAACCGGGGTACAGGAGGGCGGAGCGGGGGTGCAGGAATATATATAATATAATATTCTTTATTTAATTATTCTTTACCCGTTTTCCCTTGTGTATCTAATACAGTATGGTATTATATTTTGAGTGCTTATGTTTCTTGACAGACTGTATTATTTATTTGTTACAATCTTTTGTATGATGAGGTATCTTACCTCCTGGGCAGCCCTTAACAGCCTGTGCACAGCTCCAGAGCTTCCTCCATGGCCAGGCAAGCGGCAGGTCTATGTGCTCAGTTTTCTCAGAAGCTCTGTCGGTTCTCAGGGTTGTGAGGGGTAAGTTTAAGCGACCTGTGGCTCTTCTGTAGGTCTGAGTGTCCTTCCAGCTGTCTCCGGTCTGCCTTGCCTCAATACTCAATACTTTTAAAGGTTCTTCTTGTTTTTAAGCAAGCGCAGCGGCCATTTTAGATTTTTGGCGGCCTGCCAGGGAAGCCTCCGAGGACCGTTGTTTTGTCTCTGGGCTTTACTTTGTCTGGTTTGCAGCCCGTATGTAGCCCTGCACGTTTAAAGGGGGTCTTCTCCCAGTAGCATATTCAATCCTGGGGGAAAATATCTGTTTTTTGGACCCCTTTCACACTTTATTGGGGATCTTTAGGACGGAGCTCTTTTGCCACACGTCTTCCCTGCTTTATGTCTTGGCCACCTCCACCCACACCCCCACCCCCCTTGCCCCCACCACCACTCCCCCCTCTCCCCACCCCCCCTCTTTCCCACCACCCCCCCTCTCCCCACCCCCCTTCCTCCCACCACCTCTCCCCACCCCCCTCTTCCCACCCCCCCTCTCCCCACCCCCCACCCCCAATTGAGCAATTGACTCAGCCTCAGGAACTTCCATATGTACCACAGTGAAGGAAAACATATATAAAATAATGTATCACTGGTATCTTACCCCAGTGAGACTGAAACAAATATACCCTCTGGCCTCAGATTTATGCTGGAGAGGCTGTGGACAAAGAGGGGACATGGCCCATATCTGGTGGCTATGTCCAGAGATTCAGAAATTTTGGCTCATAATACAAGATTTAATGAAAGAGGTCACAGACCTCACAATTCCCATTGATCCACCGACCTTCCTATTGGGCAGACCAATAGTGGAAATTGATCGCCCAATATGGAAATTAATTTCCTTTATTCTCACAGCAGCGAGATGCTCAGTTGCGTCCTCTTGGAAGAAGGTAACGCCCCCCACAAAACAAATGGTGAAGAAAAGACCCAATGAGGTCATGACAATGGAAAAACTCACGGCCTTCCTTAAGCGTTCGACGGAAAGGTTCTATAAAATTTGGGAGCCCTGGCTAACCCACTAACCCAAACCAATATATTCTTCACTAAGCAACGTGAAAGCAGAAGAGCCTTGGGATATGGATGGGAGAGTCCTGCCACTCGAGGGGAGGGAGGGCCAACTCCCTTTTCCCCCCCCCCTACTTCCCCCTCTATTCCTCCGCACTCTTTTTCTCTCTTTTCAGGCCTCCGGACCATGATGTGGTCCTAGGGTCATCCCCTCAGGGGCTCTACCCCGACCCTTCTACTATTTGAACAAGGAAAATACTATTGTATTAGGCCAGATATGTAATGTAATGTAATGTAATGTAATGTAACGTATGTAAACCTAAATATGCCTAATAAAAACGTTTAAAAAAAAAAGTTTTTTTTTTAAAAAAAAAACACTACTTCAATATATGCTAAATTGAACTCTGACTTTCCCAATTTAGACAATGTGGATTCTCCTTTCATTGAGATTAAAGTGATGGAGACCGCTAGTCAAGGGGAAATTCAAAGTCATATTTTTCATAGAGCCTATAGTATGTATCGTCACAACTGAAAGCTAGATTTCAAACCAATGTAGATGCCCTACTGTACATGTCAAGAAAGTGATGCAAATCTAAAACACATGTTTTGGGAATGTTGGAAAATTAAGAAATATTGACATAAATTATTTTTTATGTTAAGATTTTAGTAGGTTATATTTTTCAATTCACCTGTAGAAATTGTGCATTTGGTGATCATGGGAATCAAGGATTGAGAAATACACTGCTGTCAAATGCTAGATTTTATACTGTTAAATAGCTTCAAAATTAACCTCAACAGTTAACCAATTAAAAAGTGAGCTGTGTGGAGTTTGGTCAGTGGAAGGTTTAATGTGATGCTTGATATTGATAAGAACTCTGAAACATGTTATTGTAGATGAGAACAATTTATTTCAAGATTTGACTCTCCGATATCAAATAATATTGTTTCATTGTATTGTACAGTAGCTGTCTCTAGTATGAAATGGTATTTATCAAAACAAATCAGAGAATGTACTAAGGATTTCTACCTAGTCTTCGATTAAACCAAAAATAAGAAAAATTGCTCTTGCACTCACCTTTGGTTATTGAAGGGCTGTTGCCATTCTTCTATGAGATGACTCCAGAAAATACATGGTTTCTTTTACGTTTCCTGTCGTTTCCGTTCTTGACGGTATTTATCTTTATTTATGTTATTGATATATTGTTATTTCTGTGGCCTATTTTCACGTGTACTCATGTGTTTTCTTGTTTCTGCATATTTTACTTTTTCTTGTTATTGTATTTTGTATTATACTGATTTTTGTATTTGTTTAAAGAAAACTTGAATAAAAAAGTTTGACACAAAAAGTTGAGTATGAGACACTGCCATAACTTGTGATGTAGATATGATCCCCCTTGAATTATCCCCTTTGTCTTCAAGACTCATGATTTACTCAACAGAGTTAGGCCTCAGTGCAATACAAATGACACGAAGGTGCTGTAAAGTTAACCCATTTGAACAATGTTGAGCCTCATTGCCTTTATATTAAAAATATATTTATATTCCAATATTCAGGTGGATATGATTTTTAGAGACTAATGACTTTTAATGTACAGACAAAATATGATGTTTCTTTCTACAATACATTGCAGTCTTTTTCTTACTGTTACCTTTACTTATCTTTTTCAATGTTTATCACAACTCCCAATTATGTTTGTCATTTTATGTTTATGATTAAAGAATTACATGAAATTAATTTTTTGTGGACAAAATGACAACTAATATGAGACACAGCTTTCAAACAGCATACAATTAAATAACATCAAGGCTATGATACAGAATAATATAAAGGGTGTTCTGGTCACAAAGAATAATACAAATGCCGGATGGATACTCCCTCTAGAATAAAATAATCTGCAATGTAGGAGTCAACTGCATATTACTGGATATAAATGTATAAAACATACCACATACTTTAGAATGAAGCCGTAAATAATGGCTATAAAATGGGAGGTCTACAGCTAAAAATGTTGCTGTCCAGCATTTTACATTCCAAATCAAACGTGTATATTTTCTTTATTAAAGTTAAGAAAACCGCACGAAAAGAAGCATATTTGTCAGATAGCCGCAGAAGTGGAGTGAAGCCGTATCCCAGCAACAAATGAAAATAAAATATGTATAGGCATTTACGTCATGGACGTGAAGCAAAAGGTGACACTGAGTGCTCATTTGCCTGTAATTTCCCAGAATCCTTGGCTGCAGTGGAAGTACTGTATGCTAAGAGATAATTGTGAGAAGCAGGGCTGCAGACCTGTCTGAGACATGTGAATGTGCTCACGGGATATTTTTATTTGCTAGCGGCATTTACAAAGAATCCTAGAAACTGATAGCAAATTAAGAACCACTTGAGTAGCTTTTGTATCTGTTATAAAACCTCACACCCTATAAGATCATTGGCTTTCTTTCATACTTAGACTAGCCTTGTATCTATTGCAAGCAGCTGTTAAATCCTTTATCATACTAGTCTTCACCATCTCTGCTGGGAGGATGCACTATGAATCCACCATCCTTTCCGTGAAGAATTACGGTACTCAATCCTTCTATTCTGTACATTCCATGAAGAAGTACTGTACTTAATCACATTTCGCTTTAGCCTTCCATCCTCCAGTTTCATGGCATGAATTCATTTCATTCATTCACAATACCATTGTCCAAAAAAGATTAGAGATATGAAATGTAATAAACAATGTTCATTTTATTTTAAATATTAGCAGCAGGTAATTTAAATATCTTAATTTTTGTATATAAATAGATACTTGTAAATACAAATTAAATATTATAAATATATACTTATTTTTTTAAATAGTTAGCAGTAATAATGGTAGTATTATTTGTAACAAACAAAAACCCAAATCCCCTAGTTCTGACTTCCTCTCCTTTTCCGTCGGTCGCTTCTTTTTGTTTTTTTATCACTATGGTTTTTTAATTTTTCCAGTTTTGATATTTCTTGGAGAATCTGGAAAAGTTCTTTTATAGCTATATGCTGAGTTGTTGAATCTGTCATCTATTGGGGAAAAAAAACAGAAAAACAGGAATATCAACAAAGGAAAACAAATATATATGCTTGTGTACTGTATATACATGATATATTCTTGATCTCTAAAGAAGATGCCAGAACTCTCATGAGTTCCCACACAAAACAGCCCTGTATGTGTGTATGTGTGTATGTGTGTATGTGTGTATGTGTGTGTGTGTGTGTGTGTGTGTGTGTGTGTGTGTGTGTGTGTGTGTGTGTGTGTGTGTGTGTGTGTGTGTGTGTGTGTGTGTGTACTGTATGTGTGTATGTGTGTATGTGTGTATGTATATATACACAGTAAATATAATTAGTTTGTATAATAAAATTGAGCTTTTTTTTTTAGTGTATCTGAATTCATATGTCTATTACCCCTCTATGTGGAGTTTCTCTAGTAAATATAGATAGGCTTATGTGGTTGCAGGTGGTATAGATACATTTAGCAGAACTATTCTAGCAAAGAAGAAAAAATTCTGCTGCTCACAAACAATACTGAAAATCCTGAACAGTTCTCCAGTTTGGGGCTTAATGGAGAATCTGTAGAATTATCTTGAATCAATCCACTGTTTTATATCAGTACTGCAGATATTATTTCACCACAATCAAACACACAAATACAGATCTAGCAGGCGTTATTGCATGTGCTGCCGCGCGCCTGTGGTTGCAATAATGCATTAGCCCCACCCCTTTTGAGGAATGTCTAATTCAAACACAATGGTGTCTGCTCCCGCTGGCGGGTTGTGTGTGTCCCTCTGCAATGCGCTAGCGGGAGCAATAACATCTGCTTCATCATGCTTCATGATACATCATATTCCCAAATAGTCATGTACACATGTTGTACTGTACCTTTTCAAATATGCTGATATAGCCTAAAGGCTGTACTTACAGAAATATTTGTTAAAGAAACCTTATTAAACAACTGTTTTAATTAATAAAGGGACTATAAAGTCTCAGGATCATAAATGTCCTTACTTTCCACAACAATATTGAAACATACATGTAACAGCCAAATGAGTGAGTTACCAATATTTGTAGTAAAGTTTTGTGCTGTGAGATTTAGATAGTTTTCCTGCTGACCTGATCTATCCTTTCAGCTCAATGTATCAATACACAATATCTCCACTGGAAGGTTTTCTATGAATTCACCACCCTCCTGTGACACAATACATTCTTTTTATTGCCCCTGAGCTTCTCACCCTCCAGCTTCAGGCCATGAATTAATTTAAATTTCCATTGCCTAAATTAAATTAGCGATATGATTAGATTTAATAAACAACATTTATGTTATTGTATATATTAGCAGCAGATAATGTTAATTTAATTTACTTGAAAAAAATAGATCATTGGAAATGCAAATGAAATGTAATACATGTGTATTTACTTATTTTTAAATAGTTAGCAGTTAGTTGGCAGTAATGATTGCAGTATTATTGATCATCAGGCACACAGCAATTTCATGTTTCAATATCTGAATGCAGCTGCATCAAATGGAAGAAGTGTTAATTATCGCTGTTTCTTACATTATATCGGACACATATTATTAGTTATTGGCCTATAAGTATTAAGGCAAAAATATTTCAATTGTGAGGCAAAAGAAATGCACCAAATCAATTAAAATGAGCTAAATGCTGTTCCTTAAAACATCTGTGCAATGGTTTCCCCCCAGAAGTGCACCACTTTTGTCCTAATACAGATGCCCATAGAGGTTAATCTCATCGTAGATCTGGCACAATTTTTTTTAATAGATTTTAAAAAAAGGATAGAGGGAAATTCAGAATGTTATACTGTACGTCCTATTATAATATGTGTATTCATTAATTCCTCTCTAACTCTTATATACAGTATAACACTACTGAAAGAATGAGTCTACATGCATGGGGCAAAACACAAGCAAAGTGCTTTGGTACATTCACAAGTGGCACTTGCATTTGTTTTTTTCCCCCCAGAATACTTAGCATCATTTAAACTCTCCTAAGTTGCCATGACACATAGGGGCAGATTTATCAAAGTCCTATTCAATGGGATACTTTTTCTTTTATATATCTGATCAGATTTTTTTTGCTACCTGGAGACTTTCTAATAAATAGACCGCATAGACCCATGTGTGTGTAGTGTGCTTATCCAGGACGATGTTGTCTCTATCTTTGGACCTGTCCAGTTTATAACAATAGTTCTGGGTTTAGTTTGTCGTTATCACTGTTCAACACAAAATACTCCTGCTAATTGGATGATTATGGTGGTGATATTATTGCTGGTGAATTAACATTAATTAAGGCTTACCAAATACATATGGTGACATTCACCAATAAATTGGTATCTTTGTAGTTAGCACACAGAGAAGACCCAGAAGAAGGGTCAAAAAGGACCCCACTAGAATGCACTCTTTGCAATTAATCTCAAAATGACTGGCAATATTAGCCCATTAGTGAATACCTCCTAAAGATCAAGAACAAGTCAAATAGGGAAGGGTAAAATAAACCAAAAATAAAAAAGTTTTATTACATCAAATTTATTACACTAAATAATTTCAAAGTCATAAAATATTCCCCATAGAGGAGTGATAATGGACTCAGGTAATATGGGTCAAATGTCCTTCAATGATTAGTCCTCTAATTCTGCAATCTCATAAGTCAAATATATATTGTTAGCCTATTGAGATCCACTAGATGTATACCAAACTTGCAGCAGTCACGTTTTGAGGTTTCACTCATACTGGACACTCTGTCTGTCTGTAACCCTTTGTAGCAACATACATGTAGCATATTCGACTCTGACAGTATCATTCTGTTCAATACCTATGACAATAGTTATATGTATTTTGCTACCAACCCTATGATCTGGTATGTAACTGCAGATACTGCTATACATACATCTATAGAATAGAGGTTGATACTAATGAGTCTTGACAGGTTTGCAGAGATATATATATATGTTGGTATAGCCTGCATCAAGGTAACCCTTCCAATTACTGGCTAAATAGCCGATCCAGACTGCATTACATAGGATCTAGCTGTATATTTGGTATACACCTAGTGGATCTCAATAGACTAACAATATATATTTGACTTATGAGACTGCAGAATTAAAGGACTTATCATTGAAGGACATTTGACCCATATTACTTGAGTCCATTATCACTCCTCTATGGGGAATATTTTATGACTTTTAAATTATTTAGTGTAATAAATTTGATGAAATAAAAGTTTTTTATTTGTGGTTTATTTTACCCTTCCCTATTTGACTTGTTCTTGATCTTTAGGAGGTATTCACTAATGGGCTAATATTGCCAGTCATTTTGAGATTAATTGCAAAGAGTGCATTCTACTGTGGTCCTTTTTGACCCTTCTTCTGGGTCTTCTCTGTATGCTATATTTAGTTCACCTCCATGCACCTGCTAATATAGCTTCGTAGGACTTACTTTTAAAGGAGAGCAGTCTGATTCACCTGTTATATATCTTTTTAGTTAAACAACTTTTCTGCCGGGTGGGTCCATTCCAAACCAATTAGTCTGCTAATAACAGTATTTGGAGTTGCAACTTCTGTGTTCCTTTTGTGACTCAGACAGGCAGTTTTGTTAGATTGTGTAAGGCTGCGGCCTTGCTGGCGCTGACCGCGCTCATGCTTGGGAGCGGTGACATCACCAGCTCTCCAAGCATGAGCGCCGGGTGTCCTAGCTATTTTGCAAGCGCGCGCGCGGGGGAGGGGGGTTGCGGGCAAGTTGAGCGCTCTTCAAAGTTACATTTTTTTGTTTACTCAAGCGCCAAGCTTGAGTGAGCGTGCGTGCCCGCGCACGAGTGGGGACTTGCACATATACATTTATGTATATAAATGGCGGTAAGCGCCAGCAGCGACGCAGCCTAAAGAAGAACCAGAAGATACCCACAATGCATTGTAAAAATTGATTGACTCTGTCTGGGACAACACCACTGAGAGCAAAATACACACAAGGAAACAGACATATTATACCTGGATTTTTTTCAGCTCACTCAGGTCTTTCAGTTTTTGGTCGCTTTGTTTCAGGAGGTCATCATTCGAGGTGTGAAGCATCATTTTTATGTTGTTAATGTTCTTTTGTAATTCAATATTTTTAATGTTGTCGAACATCTTCAAGTACATTGGGACAATCTGACTTAATAACAGTTTCTTTTCTCCTTCCTGCAAGATGAAAGGGAAGGAGCTTTAGTATGTGAAATAAAATAATTGTTACATATTTTAGGACCTGCGTCAAACTAAAATATCTTGTTTATTAATATTCATTCTTTATACACCAATTTCTAAAGCAGATACATTTATACTAGCATAGAACTAGCGGCTTTTATTGGTGCACAAAAACGGAAGCAGATCAATACACAAGTTACTATTTCAACTCAATACTGTCAAGTTCATTGTCCCCATAACTTCTTCTCTTGCTCCATGTAACAACTCCCCAAACCACACACAAGGTATGGAGAATAGATAAAAAGTAGCTTTACATATAGTCACATTAAGAGGTTTAAATGCAAATGACTGTCAGTGTCAGATTTGCTTTTAAAGCGCCTGGAATGTACAGGAAAAAAATTACATACAAAATAATTGTAGACAAAAAAGTTAATATTTTTCAAGTGTAAGGTTAACATATCCACTTGCACCATAATATATTCATACCTCTTTCCAAATGTCTAAGAACTTCCTGAACACAATGTTCTCTCCAGCATCTTTATGGTCAATGGAGTTCTACAAATAAAAGAAATATACTTTTTTAATACAGAAATAGTACTATATACTTTGGTATGTGCACCAATTCATATAGTGCAGTAAATGCACCAAACATTATCAACATATGCAATACAATCACACAAGTGCATGTTTTAAAAGTGTTCATCTCCTGGATCCACTTTCTGGATGGGTTAACATCTTGCTCTACTATAAATATTAATCAGCAAGATATATTGGCATGGTGTTTTTTTTTTTAGAGAGAGAATTAACACTGTACAGTCCTACAGAATAATGCAAAAACAATTAATATATTGTATGCAAAAAGAGCTTACACCGTATTTGCCCATAAATGGGCCATAAAGAAAGAGTTTATTTGAATGAAGCTCTAGCACTGGGAAGAAACTTGACAGCAAATTGAATAGGGGCAACAATTGGTGCTGGTGTTAAGAGGGTTTCTTCAGCATACTGTATCAGCCGATGCCTTTGCAGCATCTCTTCTTAGCATTTTGTAACATACAGTAACCCAGACAGTTCTGTCTTTGCAACTATTGATAGCTCATCTGCTACACTGTACAGTATGTTTCACTTCCTCTTGTAATAAGCAGCTTACATCTAAATAGTATATACTGTAGCCTACCAGTCACAAATGTTAATAATATCCATAATACTCTCTAAAAGAAAGTGTTATGTCATTATTTTCTTGTCTCAGTACAATATTTGCAAGTTTAACATATACAGCCACCACTTCAAAAATAATATATGGCAATTTTCTATTTTATTTTAATAGCAGAGTTGTAATGTACTTAAACACGGCAAAACAACTTAGAGTAGTAAAAGCAATATTATTTGTTCTACCACTTTGCTTAATTGTTCAAACTGTAAAATTCCAGCTTAAAATATTTAAACAGTAATAGAGTAATATAGTCAAAGTCATCATTTTTTTAAAAACAAACTTTAAAGTCTTTGAAAGTACAAATTTGAATGGATTTAAATGAATCTGACATTAGTTGAGAAGAACCTGTGTGAACTGATGAATCATACTTACAAAGTATTTTCTCAAGCTTTCGATGTCTTTGTGAGCTTCAGCGAGATCTATCGTATATCCAGAGGTTTGTCCAAAACAATAAATTATGACACAGTGGAATACAAGAATCTTGATATGTTTCATTGTTCCTGAAGGTGTTCTGATATAGCAGTAGTGATGCAATTAGTGTATTAAGTGGTCAGGTTTAATTTACTGAACCAATCTTTCTTCTCTTTAAAAAGCTAATGTCTTTCATACCATAAGCATGTGGTATTTATACCCAAAAGTATATTTTAACACGTCGAAATTACTCATTTTTCACAGGCTCAAAAGGAGGAGATGGTGTTAGATAGGCGGTGTGATGCTTCTTGGTTTTTTTTTATTAGCAGGGTTGGTTTGTGGGGTTTTCTGCTTTGTAGCTTTTGTTTCCTCTAAATGACACAGCCTCCACACATACATGTCCAGCTACGCGATAGGTTTTTGGGAGATCAAGGGATCCCTAGAAAGCCCTTGTGCTTTCGATATGTGTGGTATTGGAAAATCTTATCATGTCAACTTACCACTATGAATTTCCACATTTGCTATTCTTGGTTTATTGAAGGGTAGCGTTGACAATATAGTTTTTATGTTATTTTTTGTAATGTGGTTGTAAAGAGAAATCCTGTTGCTAGCCACTGCAACTGTGGTCTAACAAAAACATGTACATACAAAAAAGGTATGGTTAATCTAACTACAGTACTAAGTAATTTTGACAGTACTTTAATACGATATTTAATCACTAGATCAAAATTAATCATCTGCATCAAAGAAAACACAAAAGGTTCCTTGTTATGCACCTGAATTTTACTTGCATTTTACATCATTTTGTTGGTAATGTGTGCTCCTTGTTGCAATCTCTATGCAAGTGGAGAGGATAATATCTTAGTATATATGTATATCTTTATTTACCATATTGGTAAATAGCGCTTTACAATACACGTGACATTATACTAAAACACAATGGTAATAAGCGCTTCAGACATAAAACAATAGGAAAAGGAGGTTCTGCCCCAAAGAGCTTACAATCTAAGTGGGAAGAACTTACAGAGACAGGAAGGAGGGTGTTCTGGTAAGTGCATCTGCAACGGGCCAAGGTCAGTGCATATGAGATGTATAGTAGCAGCCAGAGTAGCTACCCATATGCTTCGTTAATGAGGGGTGTTTTAAGAAAGGTCCTAAAGGTGAATAGAGTGTGCCAGTTGGATATTGAGGGGAATGTCATTCCGGAGGTGCGGGCCAGTGAGTGAGAAAGGTTTTAGGAAGGAGAGGCTTTAGATACAAAAAGAGTAGACAGAAGACATCCTTGAACAGAATGAGATGTAAGGATGGGCAGAAGATCATATAGCCTTAAAGAGAGGAGGAGAATTTTGTAAGGGATACAGAGTTTTCCTGGAAGCCAGGAGAGGGATTTCAGCAGGAGAGACGCTGGGACAGATTTAGGAGAAAGGAGAGGGATTTTAGAGCAGCATTTAAGTTAGATTGTAGGGGAGACAGGTGAGAGGCAGGGAGGCCAGACAGTAGAAAGTCACAAAAGTCAAGGCGGGAGAGAATAAGGGCCTGCGTTAAAGTTTTAGCAGTACAGAGACATTAGTTGATTAAAAACATTATCTACTTATATTTGAATAATATTTTGGGGCTCTGCTTAGTTTGCCACAAGTTACTGTAGTTTTCCTATGTCACCTTACATTTCTCACGAGGAATGTAAGCATGTGTAGGCATAAAACAAACAGGGGTTACCATTCTTTTAACTTCCATCATGTCACCACATAGAATCGTTGCCTTCAGCTTAACCCAAGTATGACCTGTAACAGTACTGTAGGTTGAAAGAAAAAGGTTTGTGAACCTGTGGAAGAAATCCAAGCACACTATTGGGTAATATATATTTCCTGTACTGTACATGGTGGAGGGTCTCTTTGTCACTTGTTAAACCAACATAACCTACCATAACTGTTCACAACAACCAGCTTTCAAATGCAAAATCAGTAACACAACTGAACGGAATAGTTTAAAAGGGTAAAACAGCTGTCTGCGAGTGAGCCCACTGACTTTGTATTATTTGTTTCATAGGCTTAGCTGTACAGAATAAACTGCACAATGCAGCAGGCAATAGCTTTTGGAATCCTTGTAATAGAATCTCACATTTTAATCTGGTCTGTAACTGTTACATAAGCCTATAATATACATCTTCTCTAACTGTGCATGCAATGTATTGTATATAATGTATACCCTGTTCATTTATGTAACTGTATTTGTAACCATATATTATTTGTCATATTAACTATGCCCAGGACATACCTGAAAACGAGAGGTAACTCTCAATGTATTGCTTCCTGGTAAAACATTTTATAAATAAATAAATAAAAAAAATAGAATAGAAAGGAAGTTCAAAGTTACATACACCCTTTGTTCTCATTTGCATTTCAATATCAATAGGAAGAGTCCTCTTCTGTATCAACCACTGTATAACATGATGACTGGGTGAATGAAAGAGGTTTAGGGACCTATGGATGACATACAAGACCTCTCATGGGTTCTCTATCTTTGTTGTATGGTTAAGGGGTTTTGTAATTTGACCGATTACAACATACAGTAACTATGTCTGGTTAACTCCCATCATGAAAGTAATTTATTTAACATTATAACAATGGGGTAATGATCAAATCATGCATGTGGTACCATTTCTCATTAATGTATTAGTGCAGGTGAGAATTATATTTTTTTGTATTACTGCACCATTTATTAGACATCTTTGCATCAAAACTATTACAGTACTTTGCCGAACACCAAGTTACTATTATTATTAAATTCTAAGGTACCAACATATTCCATGGTGCGGTCATATGGAGGTGGAATTTAATAAAGTAAAGATTAATATATTAAACAGAGGCAAGGAAGGAAAGGACCGCTGACGGGGGGGGGGGGGGAAGCCCCGGGACAACTATCATGGGCCCGGTGGCAGATGGGGGAACCACCACAGCGATCTAAATCCAGAAGGTAGACCCCACTGGAAGTGGAGCCCAACTTCCGCTATTGGCTGCCTAGGTGGGCCTCTACTTTAACATCCGGTAGGGCCAAACCCCACTCCCTGCTCAACTGTTAGGGCCTAAGGGAGGTGGGAGAGGGGGAGAGTGAGAAGAGGGAGAAATTCAGGGGAGTGAGAGGGAGAGAGGGGTCAGTGAGTAAGATGGAGAGAGGGGAGGAGTGAGAAAAAGGGAGGGGGGAAATGAGAGGAAGAGGGAATGAGAAGGAGGGGGAAAAGTGAAAGAGGTGGGGTTAGAGAGTTGAGTGTTAATCGTGGGGGAGAGTGAGAGAGACCACAGGAGAGAGAGGGAGGAGGAAAGTGAGAGGGGGAGGGAATGAGAGAAGGAGGGCATGAAAGAGGGGCATCAGAGAGAGGGGGAGAGGATGTGAGAGTGAGTGAGGAGGAGAGAAAGAGTGAGGTGGGAGTGCGAGAGTGGGGTAAAGCGGAAGGGGGGAGATATAGAGGGTACAGAGTGAGTAAGAGAGGAAGAGAGTGAGATAAACAATGGGAGGACTTGCTGGGCAACTGATGGGGGGATTGGACTCCACCTAGTCAACAAATATGCCCCCCCCCCTGATCAGCAAGGGCATGTGGAACCCTCACTGAACAAAATGTCAGCATCGTCCTGCTCAACCACCTGGGGACCCAGTTGAGGTTTTAGTCCTAGGCCCCAAGAAAGCTGTCAGTGCCCCTGCACATTTAAATAAATTAAAGGAAATAAGGAGGTATAAGTGTGGGAAGAGAGGCTGATTAGAGGTTATGTGGCAGCTCAAGCTGATATATTTATCTTTGTTTCAGGTGACTTGGTAGTATAAGGAGGTAAATATCTTAGAACAGTGTTAACTGAAAGAAGTCAGTTTTCCTTTAAAACTGTGAAGGGTGATGTCAAGTACTATGGTGCAAAGAGGTGAGTTGAAAGTTGGGTGCAGCCCAGGAAAAATGTGGAGGCAGACTGGAATGAATATATACTGTATGGCAGAATGGCAGAACAAAGAACAAATTATAATGAAAACCAAAGCATTTTGATAATACACTAATGTCAGTAATCTGAAGTGAAAAAGGCAGAGATCCTAAGAGTTGAGGAAGCACCAGTTTAGGAAACCATGACATAGTTGTCCAAAATATATTTCTCAGAAGAGGGCAGTGCCACAAATGTCAGTAGATAAGAGGTGTGCAGAAATAGGGGTTGTCAATAGGGACAACATTCAGCAGGGAAGATGTGTTAAATAAGTACATTTCATGGGATTATTCTCTGTTGATTGGTGTTGCGTTAAATCCAAGCTGTATGGAAGTTTCCACAGGATTCAATGGCAGTATTAGTGCATAATATCACAATACTGGAAATCCCACTATATGCCACTAAAAGGAACAATGAAGCCTGCTACATCTGAAGGAAATGTGGTCAGTGTGAGGAAATGTGAAGGGAAGAGAAACTGAGCAACTGACATGGTTGAGGTTTGTGCAAAGGTGGGAAGAAAGAGGGGAAGAGTGAGAGTTTTGTGAGGGGAGAGGAAGGGAGATGTCCTTTTTGTTGGGTTGGGGAAAGTGTTTAGTGTAAGTAGGAGAAGATATTCCTAATTAAGAAAAAGTGCGAGTGTGCTGTGTGAGAAAGGGGGATAAATATTGAGTGTGTGTTGAGTAAAAAGGTGAGTATGGTGTGGGAGGGTAAATGTTGTGTGCAAAAATAGGATTCGTGAGTGTGTATGTATCTAAACCAGGATGGGAGTGAGGTCTGAACTTAGTACTTTTTAGAACTAGAACTACAGTATACTATACAAAAGTCATGATACTTGATGCCATGTGTGGCTCTACTATATAAGCGGAATAGACAGCTGCTTAGTGTCCCCACTTTTTCAGGGGGCCCCATTTCTCCCCCATTCCAGCTCCAGGGCATGAAATAGCACCCTTCTGTTGGACAATTGCACGCTGCTTTTAACCTGTTGGTTTCTGGCCCAAACTCTTCTCATTTTGTTTCCTGCCTGCAAAGTGGAGCTTGGCCTTTCTAATCTGTAATAATCAGACCAGACCGATCAGTGACTCTGTGTTAGCTCTCTCTCTCCCACTCAGTACCTTGAGACTTGTAAAACTGCCTGGGAGTCACTGACAGGCCTCATATGATTCAGAGGGACAGAGCTTTGCTCCACTTACTGGACACAGAGTGAGCATGAGGAAGAGAGACAGAGCACCTACAGTATGTGTCTCTGTCTATGTATGGCTGTGTGCCTGTCATCTTGTCAACAGCTATATAGCACTGAGATTGAAGTAGGGGAACCTGGTTCAATTCCCGGTGTCTGCTCCTTGTGACCTTGCACAAGTCACTTTATCTCCCTGTGCCACAGGCACCAATAAATAGATTGTAAGCTCCACGGGGCAGGGACCTGTGCCTGCAAAATGTCTCTGTAAAGCACTACATTAAACTAGTAGTGGTATACAAGAACATGCTATTATTATTATTATATTGTCACAGCTCGCCGCCCCCCCTCCCACCCCCAAACAAATTTGTGAAAAAAATGGAAAAGCAAAGTGCCATAAAACAGTAGGGTCCAATCAATAATGAGGTAATACATGAAAACTCATTTAGACCTAATTAAATGCATTAAAAATACGAATGTATTGTTATTCAAAATAGCTACACAGATTGCACAAACTACATGAAATATATGAGTCAATCTCAAGTTCCTAGAAATGTCACACTGAACACAATACCTATTTCTTATAAAGATGGAAGGCAGTCTCTCCAGGGGGAAAAAAAGCTCCCGTTATCAGATACGTTGTTACGTAATGTTTGTGTATGAACATATTTATTATTTTTGGATTGTCCCGAATTAGCACAAGTATATAAGTCTGCGCCTTAGTTCACATACATTTGCTAGTTTCAGCCAGTGTCCCTTATTGCAGGGGTACTGTATATAGCAACGTATATTTTCTGCCAAACTGGTGACATTAGGATTGTATAAGATATTCTGGTGCTACTTGGGCAAGTTTAATAGTAGAGAGTCTTTGATTATATAACCCCCATAAAGGAGAACCAGCTGACAGAGCATTAGCCAATTTGTGAGATCAAAGAAGCTGGTAGACGGAAATGAAAATTGGCCTGACACAACTGTCCTACAAATACATACCTGTCAGGCCATTTAAAAAATGATTTCATGACATCCCCTGCTGACTGCTGCTGCTACAAGCTTTTAGTCAGGCACCAGCTTTCGAGATTCTGCCTCACATTCTCAGGCACGTGTGACAAAAAACCATAGGGTGCGTTGTGTGGTGTGCAATGGGGTCACCACCCGCCACAGGGCCCACAAAAACCTATAGCAGCCCCTGCTTGATGCACTGCATGGGTACATGAGTGTTTAACACAGATTGTACCAGTCCATGTCTGTTCTGCCATATCAGGAGTTATTATTTTTTTTGAACATTACTGAAAAGAGTATCAATTTAAAAAAAATGCACAATGGAAAAAACATCGAGACAAAATTTGGTGATGAATATATGACATTTTTTCTCAAAGTTTCTCCGCTGTTAGTAATTCACACGTCTGGGTGCAGCCGGTAGCTTAGCCATAAGAAGGGAAATTGTCTTAGTAATGCCCTAAAATATAATCATGCAGTATACCTACGGTACTGTGAAACCACAAAGGGTAAATTATTGGTGCTGACATACGTTTTTACCCACTAGCTTTTCAATGAAATGTAAATGAATGTCATCAAATACTTTGTAAAATAGGGATATTTCCTAGTAAAAACCTTAGTGCGGAAACATCTAGCCACAATTATTGTCACTCTTGCATTTCGTGTTTTACGTTTAATCCACTTTGTGATATATAACATTTTACAGATGCGGCAGTGGAAAAATAAAAAAATACTGATTGCCCAAAAATGAGTAGAATAAAATAAGTAATGATTTCTTTATTATTACAAGCAATTGCATGGAGACCAAAGTGACAAAATCTCACAGGGTTGACACTCAAAACTTAAAACAATTTGCATATATCAAAATCACCGGATATATTACGTACTTGCTCCCCGACCTCCTCAAACATTCCTTACAAACTGTTCAAAACTGATTAATCCTTTTGTCACCAGAGTAGTCTTAGTATACCATAATGTGTCTCAGAGTCCCCATACCATAATCCAATTCTCAGGCTCAATTTCCACACTTCCACACAGATGTTATACAAATATATATATTTGATATATATTTTAAAAAACATACAGCAGAGACTGCGACTATTTTAACACAAATAAACTAGCCCAGCACATACCTTTAGAATAGTCATGGTCTCGTCTGTACGTATTTGTGTTGCTTTATTATTCAATGTAGTAATGTAGTAAAATAAGAAATCAAAGTGGTCTGAAGGCTAAAGCATGCACAGTGGAGGAGTTGGTCCCTATTGGTATGGGATTTTCCTTTCTGCAAACGTTCCTCTTCATTGGTGGGAAGCCTTTTATTAATCTGTTAATAAATATTTTCTATGAACCAATAATATGAACATTTCTATTCTCCATGTTTATTGTATGTGTATATATTTAACCAAAAAGAAATGCAACCCTGTCCAGTGGAAATAGTCTACGCAGGATAATAAGCAAAGAATAACCAATACAAAAGAGACAGTATTTTCTCAACATATCTCACGCAAATATAATTTTTTTTTTTATCAAATACAGTGATGAAATAAGATATTCAACTGGAAGGTATACTAGTATGATTTCTAGAAGTGTGTATGTACACTATATGTGTGTGCGCGCATGTGCATTTACAGTATATATATATATACACAGTTAGGTCCGGAAATAATTGGACACTGACACAATTTTCATAATTTTGGCTCTGTACGCCACCACAATGGATTTGAAATGAAACAACCGAGATGCAATAGAAGTGCAGACCTTCAGCTTTAATTCAAGGGGTTGAACAAAAATATCGTATGAAACTTTTAGGAATTGCAACCATTTTCATACACAGTCCCCTTATTTCAGGGGCTCAAATGTAATTGGACAAATTAACACAATCATAAATAGATTTTTCATTTTTAATACTTTGTCGAGAATTCTTTGCAGGCAATGACTGCTTGAAGTCTGGAACGCATGGACATCACCAAATGTTGAGTTTCCTCCTTTGTGATGCATTGCCAGACCTTTACTGCAGCTGTCTTCAGTTGTTGTTTGTTCGTGGGTCTTTCTGCCTTAAGTTTTGTCTTCAGCACGTGAAATGCATGCTCGATCGGGTTGAGATCAGGTGATTGACTTGGCCATTGCAGAATATTCCACTTCTTTGCCTTAAAAAACTCCTGGGTTGCTTTCGCAGTATGTTTTGGGTCATTGTCCATCTGTAAAGTGAAGCGCCGTCCAATCAACTTCGCTGAATTTGGCTGAATGAGCCGACAATATATCCCTATACAGAATTCATCCGGCTGCTTCTGTCTTCTGTCACATCATCAATAAACACTAGTGACCCAGTGCCATTGGAAGCCATGCATGCCCATGCCATCACACTGCCTCCACTGTGTTTTACAGATGATGTGGTAAGCTTCGGATCATGAGCCGTTCCAAGCCTTCTCCATACTTTTTTCTTCCCATCATTCTGGTACAGGTTGATCTTAGTTTCATCTGTCCAAAGAATGCTATTCCAAAACTGGGCTGGCTTTTTTAGATATTGTTTGGCAAAGTCTAATCTGGCCTTTCAATTCTTGAGGTTTATGAATGGTTTGCACTTTGTGGTGAACCGTCTGTATTTGCTCTCGTGAAGTCTTCTCTTTATGGTAAACTTGGATAATGATAAGCCTACCTCCTGGAGAGTGTTCTTCACTTGGCTGGATGTTGTAAAGGGGTTTTTCTTTAAAATGGAAAGAATCCTACAATCATCCACCACTGTTGTCTTCCGTGGACGTCCAGGCCTTTTTGTGTTGCAGAGCCCACAGTGCGTTCATTTTTTCTCAGAATGTACCAAACTGTTGATTTGGCCACTCCTAATGTTCCTGCTATCTCTCTGATGGATTTTCTTTTTTTTGCAGCCTAAGGATGCCCTGTTTCACTTGCATTGAGAGCTCCTTTGACCGCAAGTTGTGGGTTCACAGCAACAGCTTCCAAATGCGATTGCCACACCTGGAATAAACTCCAGACCTTTTACCTGCTTAATTGATGCTGAAATAACAAAGGAATAGCCCACACCTGTCCATGAAACAACTTTTGAGTCAATTGTCCAATTACTTTTGGTCCCTTGAAAAAGAGGGGGCTACATATTAAAGAGATGTAATTCCTAAACCCTTCCTCCAATTTGGATGTGAGTACCCTCAAATTAAAGCTGATAGACTGCACTTTAAGCCCATATTCATTATTTAACTGTAACTTGAATTTATTTTGGTACACAGCCGAAATAACAAAACTTGTATCAGTGTCCAATTATTTCCGGGCCTAACTGTGTATATATATATATATATATATATATATATATATATATATATATATTTTTTTTTTTATTTAATAGATATTTATACATATATATTTAGGCACTGTACCGTGTATGAGTTTCACTGGATGTGCACTGAGCTCTGTCTGTGTTTTATGTTCTGTCGCCGGTTTTAAATATATATTGCCATGCTCAGTAGCACTCCTCTGTGACACTCATATGCTTATATATATATATATGTTGCGGTTATTTTGGGGGTTCAATAGGAGCTTGTTAGGTGTCCAGTATATATATATATATAAATATATATATATAAATTGTAAATTAGAATACAAAATGAATTTTAACGAATTATGAAAGTAAACATTGATTTTAAATCAAACCAAAAGAAACCTAAAAGAAGAATTTATCAAAGTAAAAAAATGAAAATGCTAAATATATGATACAAAAAATGTTAAAGTCCAGAAATAAATAAAATATTACAAATATGTAATAAAGAATTTTTTAATTTAAAAAAATCTAAAAAAATATATATAAATATAAAATGTTAAACATATAACATAATGTGTGATAGTAGTAGGTGCCACTTAAAAGTCATGAAAAGTGAATGAAATAATATTGTTATATGTAGAGTATAAATATACATATAACTATACGCATGTACTATATCTGTGTTTATAGATAGCTCATTGGTAGGAACGACATGCATCCATTGTGCATCCATTGTGACATGCATCCATGATGCTTAAGAGGTACTTCATAAGCATTGTATACATCTTTCTTTAAAGATCAATGTACAATTCTCAAAGTTTAAGAATCTGTGACCACTGACCATGAAACAAATATTTCATGCTAGCAGTTGGGTGTATTCAGATATTTTTTAATTACAGACGGCATCATGGCCCATGTATGCTAAGCAGTGCCATAAGAAACCTTCAGGCACTGGAAGACACCGACCTTTAGTGTCATGGCATATCCCCTCTCTACCTGTCACAATGGAAAAACGGTGGCAGAACTGTTATGAGACATATAGAATCGGAAGAGTTTAAGAACTAAAACCTTAGCATTACATTCAAGTGGAAAAAGAATAGTGAATTAGTGGAGGAATTTGTAGTGACTCCGTTTTTTTGTAAAGGGGGTGAACCATGTTGGAGCATTTGGATTAATTGTAATGGAAAAAGACACACAAAAAAGGGAGTATGGAATTGAACTCATGAAATAAAAAAAATTAAATTGCACTTGTGTGCCCCTACAATTTGTACCATGTAGAAATGTCTCAATCTGCCCAATCAGCAACTAAAATGAGTTTGTTCTTTTTTTTGGTGCACAAAAACTAGATGTACAACTATCAATGCTATTTACTAAAAAATAAGTTTTCTGTACACACAAAAAAAAAGAAGAATGTGCATCAGCTGGGCAGCCATTTTAAAATCTCATGGGTTTTTTTTCTTTTTTTTTCTTTTCTTTCACCAGTGGTGAGGTAGACTTTGGTCACAGCATCAGTCCCTTGTGTGGATCACCATCTGTCGCAGTCCTCCCAGTCCAAAAGCACAACAAATTCACAGGCTGTCTCCAGGGCCCCTTTGAAATTCAAGGGCCACCTCTCATCCCAACTTCTGACACCATATGTAAGAGATGTGTGCAGAGGTATATTTAATGGAGACAGATTAGGGTGAAAGTAAATCCCGGCTTTATTGCGCCTGTTCCTTTAACAAAGCAAAACATTCAAAGTAAACAAAATAGAGGCTTACTCCGCTTTGGAGAAAATCTAAACCTTTTCTCCAACCCTCTCTAACTGGGTGGCTAGCTAAGCTAATTACCACCCAAAAAAATAAATAAAATAATAATAATATAAATATATATATATATATATAGACACATATATATACAAAAGAAAAACACAAACAGCGCTAATGAAAAATAGTGCACCGCAAACTGAAATATTAACACTCCCCAAAGGAAATCTGCAAGAAAAAAGACAGCAGCGCACAACCCTAGTGCATTCCTAAAATAGGAATTTATTATAAGGAAAAAAATGGTAATGCGCACTTACAAGAAAACAAGAGGTAAAAATCACATAAGGGTTTCTTTGCTTTTAAGAGGTACAATACCACTGCTGAGGCTCGAAATCATCTGGCACTCTGTTTGTAGGAAAAGTCAGCGTTTGTTGGTGTCAAATGACACTGGCTCCAACTTCCACACAGCACCAGAGAAAGTACACAATGTGCTCAGCTTTCCTCCAGCCTCCGTGTTAAATCAATAGCTCTATAACCGCTAATTACAGCAGCACAAGCAAAGAGTCCTTCAGTACACAACACAGCACCTCGTGTCAGCGTGGTCACGTGGTCACGTGTGCGTGATGACGTTCCCTTGAGAAAGTCAACTGAAGCTGACGAAACAGCATCGGGTGACATCATCACGCACACGTGACCACATGACCACATGGCCACGCTGCCACGAGGTGCTGTGTATATATATATACACACACACAAAAGTCCAACAAGAAAAGTCTCTCTCTGTTTCTGTTGATGTAGCTGTAGGGAAAGGCCTCTTTGCTTTCCTGGGTTAGCACCCTTGTGTGCTATGGAAATGTATGTGTCCAGGTATAGAGGTCTTGTCCCCTTGTCTTGCTGTCAGCATACAGTCCTTCTGTGTGCATGAAGACATCATCTTTTCCTCAGGTCTGCCCACGTGTGGGCTAACGAAAATCTCTGCAGTCCTCCTTCTCCTTATGTCAGCCCAAATGTGAGTTAAGGAATCTCTCTCCTGTGTCTCACATGAGGCTTTTTACAGAGCTCTCATTAGTCCAGATGGAGACTAGTTAATTGAGTGGCTGCAATCAACTATCTCTCTGCTGGATTCTCAGAGCTCTGAGGCTGCTTTATTTAAACAGGGATAAGTCCCTGTTACAAGCACAAACCCTAAAAAGTCTGTTAATAGTGTTAGTATTGTTAGCGCAGATTTAAGTTGCTACAGTATGTATCAACCCAAAACCCAGGAAGGTTTCATTATATAGATTAAATGTTTTTATTATTTTCACAGTATGACTATGGCTACTATAAATAATATTACAATACATACTAATACAAGTTATGAATCAAATATATGTACAATTCTGTTTCAATATATATTATATCAACATCACGTGATGTGTCAACTAATTTTAGACAACAAGAAGTCTTCAAACACATGATGCACTTTTGATGAAAGTTTGTATTACTTTTTAAAATTTACATTTTGACGCACAAACTATTTAGAATGGGACTGAGAGATAAAGGAAGGAGGGCATGGGACAGAAAGATATGAAAGAGGGGGTACATGTGGCAGAGAGATAAAGGAGGGAACAGCACAGCTTGACAAATGAGAGGGGAAAACATGGACAGAGAGACAGAAGATGTGCATGATTCACCAGTTCTTTAGCTTTTCATTCCTGCCTCCCCACCTTTCTCTCGCAAAGATAGAAATAAAAAAATGTTGAAGATGTGGGCAGCCAAATTATAAAGCAGGCTCTTAAGAATTTAAATCTGACTTGAAAGGCTGACGGAATGGATTAGGGCTTATTTGGGGTTATAAATGCATACATTTATACCATTGTAATAAGGAAAGAACAGGTTGCTTTTAGCAATAAGGTATTCTGTCTTAAAAATGTTTAGTTTGAGGAAGGGGTGAAGTTAGCATTGCAAAAAAGCCAAACTGCCAGAGCATAAGGGGAAATGGATAGATTTACTTGTGATCAACAAGAAGAGAAAAATGTCAATGTGAACAGGATTATCAACATTGTCAACATACAGTAGATCTGACATAATAAGTTGGCCAAAAGACTAGTGAAGAGTTGTAACTTTTCTGAGGGTGATCTACAGTATGTATTATTGTTGGGTCAAAAAAAAGATGTTAATTATTAGTCAGAAGAGCCTGTTATCGTCATTGAGCTCTTATAGACAAATGTTCTGATGCAAATGGAAGAAAGAGAAATGGAAGTGGCGTTGAGGTAATGACAGTACTGAGATGTTGATGAGATGGAAGAGATGTATGAGAATATATCTGGGGATAAGATAATTGGAACAGATGGTAATAGTTGCTAACTAAAGGGAATAGACACTTCATCGTTAAGTAACTAACTGAGGTGGTGTTGCTGAAAATGGAGTAATCAGAAGGGAACATGAATGAAGCAGAAGGGAGCTTAGGTGGAGGAAATGTTGGGACATACTGTGTACATAGATGGAGGTCAAATGATGATGTAATAGAATCTTAGAAATCGCTCATTCAAGTGAAATGGCTGTAAGGTGTCTTCCTACGCTGGTAGGTGTCTTATGGAGTAAAAGCATTTAGTAAATATGGCCATTAATAGCCGACAGAGCTTTAAGCTATTTTCCAGCATAAAAGTGTCTTATAGAGTAAATATGGCCTCAAATGTTTTAGTTTTAGAAGATACTGTAAGAATAAGCCTATGGATAAATGTACAAAACTTGCAAATCTATTTCTTTCCCATTTGAAGGGCATAAGAAACAAAGAAGTGATGCGCTATGAGTACCAATTTGCTTGTCATTACCCAGAACCCCTGGCTGCAGTGGAAGCAGTGTGTGCTATGCGATTATCGGGTAATTTTTTATTATTGCTCTATTGTACAGTGGAGGGTTTTTGTCACTTTTTTTATTCACCATAACCTACTTGTGTACCTGGTTTCCTGGTCATTTTCGGGGACAGGACTATGAGCATCATGGCAGGATTGGGGGTACATGGGTGCGATTGAAGGTATTGCATGCAGGATTAGATATGTTGGGTAAATAACGGTTGACTGTGAGAATTTCTGTAAAGTCACAGATGGGCATTTTGGATAAGAGAGGTGAAACTGAGGAAGACAATCAATGTTTAGAATGATGTCAGTATAGTGGTGTTTAGGAAATAGTAATTTAATTGTGAAGTATTGATGTGCAGCACATTTATTTTGTGTAAATTATATAACTCTTTTAGCGCAGAGATGTGATCAATGTACTTTATCCTTTGAGTTTCTGTAAATGCAGTAAAATGAATGTGCTATTAATTCTATTACTATTAGTCCAATAGAAGTATAGAGGAGTTGGGACTTGTCATACCTTATATCAATCTATACATTTCCTTATAGATGTAATTGTACACAAACTTATTATATCACTTGTGCCTCTTCTAGATGTACTGTCACAGGTGAGTGGGTATCACCTTGTTGTGTGGAGAGAGCAAGTGAGTTTAATAGGTTTGTGTGGAGGGTCAGTTTGGATGTTACTAGATCTGTTAGGCAATTTATGTTGGAGAGGAGCACTATTCACATGTTACTATACTGTACTTTATTGTTTTGTTCAATAAAAAGAATGGAAAATACTCATTTATATAGCAGAAAAAATATGTTTGACTGATATTAGAGTAATTGCGCATAATTATTTTTACAATACAAAAAATGTAAGTAGAACTTATATCTTTGTTTATGTACCAATACAGCTTTGGGGGAGGTGACTTTAATTGGTCATGCTTGAGAATTGCACTGTTCTTTTTGCCCCCCTACCAGATGTCTATCCTCGTAGTCGACTGTCCTTGGGCCCTGATTATACATCCTAATTCTGTCCTACTGACCATCTGAGACATGGTGAGACGTGGTTGTTGGTTATAGCATGCATTTTTCTACAAACCAAAAATATTATGAATGTGAGTGAAGCAGTGGTTTTTCTCATTTGGATTAGAGCAAGGGTGGTCAACAGGTGGTTCACGGGCCGCATGCGGCCCACAGGGATTTCCCCTGTGGCCCCAACCTCCCCTGTCCTCGGTCTATGAGGCGGAGATTCAAGCGGGGGTGGAGCTACATGCCAAGAGGTAATGAGAGAGAGAGAGAGAGAGAGAGAGAGAGAGAGAGAGAGAGAGAGAGAGAGAGAGAGAGAGAGAGAGAGAGAGAGAGAGAGAGAGAGAGAGAGAGAGAGAGAGAGAGAGAGAGAGATTATACAGAGCGGTTTTTGGGAGCAATAGAAGGAGATATCTCAATAGATACGGTGTGGCTCTTTTAGGGGCTGAAAGGCTGCCCCTGCGGCTCTTGATATATATCAAATTGCCTACCACTGGATTTGTGGGTTTGAGTTAGAGATTAAAGATAGGTTAAAGCACAAGATTGATGCAAGCACATGGACGTCAAAGGAAAAAATATATAACAAGAGTTTTTTTTAGCTATAGACAATTATTTAATTTACGGAGTGGTGCTATTGCACAGGACACCTTAGAATGCCGGAAGATACCTTACGGCCAATTCAACTGAAGTATGTTGTCTTACTGTCTTCCAGCACAATCATTAGTTTTATGGCATAGCACTGCTTAGTTAATAAAGGCAAAAGTATCAGAAATTGTGAGACAGAAAAATAAATGAGGTAGTGGTTAGAAAACAGGAAATCAGAAAAGATCAGAAAAGATAAACAAGGGTCCATATTTAATATGCTGTAAATCTATCTTTCATTCAAATAAAGACGGCTTTATAGTATATTACATTTGCGTCACAGTGAGCCACATACTACAAAAATGAAAGAAACAGCGGTTTTAGATGAGTTTGAAAATCCCAGCAGGAAGGTATTTTCCCTGAGCCTACAGATTGCCAGAATCCTGTTTCCCCAACAAGCCATGGCCACAGAAATAGCCTGCAATGAAGCAGCATTCATGCATCTTCCCCAAAGCCACAACACATGTCCTTTTCTGCTCAGACTCCAGCTATGATTAGTTAGGAATACGCCTCCTAGAGTAACAGAAGCTGCATTGGAGCAGAGGACACATTGAGGAGGCGTCACCAATGACAGAGGACATGCCTCCAATGATGTGGGACACCACAGAGGATTGTGGGAAACACAGAGGAGAGGTCATCCATGACATAGGACATGCCCACAAGTGCGACAAACACCATTAGAATCTCTATTGAACCAGGAGAAACACCAAGGACGCAGATTGATGACAGAGGACTGACCACAGCTGGGATTGTTTGATTGGTATTGGACTATATAAAGGACTCCATTGCAATCATATGTTATGCCACTTTCACTTGATAAAGGCCAGCTACAGGCCGAAACATTGTGTTTATATTTGGCACAATACATCTTGCATAAAGAAAACCCGTAGTGTTCTGATTCATCTTCTTTACGTATGATTAGTTAGGATACATCTGTAGCAACCTCAAAAGCAGAGTTTGAATGAGAGAGCCACGTGATAAAGTAAACCCTTTAACGAGGGAGAGTGCACTTTAAGGCCACAGAGAGTATTGAAGTGAGGGAGAAAGCAACTACATATTCTTAGGACAGGGATTGTAAGAAAGATATCTAGAAGCATCAAATAAAGAGACACAGTAGGTGGGAAGATTTTTTTGTTAGAGGTGTAGGGTATAGAATAAGTGGAAGAACTTAACACAGAGATGGAACTTGTGATAGGAAAGGAGTGAAAGGAAGAAAGAAAAAATGTTTAGAAAGGAACGAATAAAAATTTAGAGAAGAAAAAAAGCTGTTGCAAAAAGAAAATATGAGATGGAGATAAATGTGGGGGTGCAAGGAGTAAATTACAGTAGCTGATGTAAAGTCCCGAGATAATATGGAAAGGCGCTACAAGGAAGGATGAGGAAGAAAATCAGCACATACAATAACTGTGGCTGGGAGTTTCCAGAGATCTGTATACATTATACTGGTGTTCAGTTTCCGCAGTGAATCTTATTGCATTCATAATGAAGCTGTTTTAACAGACCCATTCTAAGGTGCTGCAACCAGTAACAGGAAGGTGTGACAAAAGTGACAGATTGGCAAACACAGGTTTTACGTCTGTGTCAGATATTTCACTTTCTGTGTTTCTGAAGCCTGTTTCCTGGAAAGGTCCTCCTACTATTAAACTTCTAGATTACCCCCAGTTCCACTTTCAATATCTTTGCCTTGAAGCGTATACACAACCTAGTCTTTGGTTCACAGCAGAATACAATGGAGGGAGAACACAAACCTTTACAGCGCGGGAAGCACAGGTTGTGATCTCACGGCCACAACCGCCCCTTCCCCCGGCTTACGTGAGCAAAAGTGGAGGGGGCTACACTTCCATTTTGGTTGGGCCGACTTCTTTGATGGTTACCCTGATCATACCCTAGAAAATTAGCATTTTAATAATGACATACTTGGTACGTAAACAGGGCCTTTGGCGTTCCATGGTCTGTGATGTACCAAGTACTGTACATCTATAGGGAACTGAAAAAGTTAATTATAGCAGTCTTAATCTAGTCTTGATCAGCTACAAATTTAGCCAATGTTATTCTATTATTATTGAGAGCTCCAATAGAAAGGTAGAGAATATGAACAGAGATGATTTAAGATGATAAAATCTAAAAAGGAGAATAAATTAAATAAGAAGGAAAATTAAGAGTTTATCCCCTTTATTATGGACTACAATATTGCCTCTGGACAAATAAAACATTAAAAAATGTTATGATGTTCTACTAAATGACCTTATATTGCAATCAGTATTAAGTAGTTATCCGCAGTTCATTTTTTAAAAGAGCACTACATTTTAAACAAATATTGGCACCTACAGTGACAACAAAATCATAAACATACATACTGGTAAAGATAAGGGTTGGTTAAACCAAAGTAAAGGCTTTTTTAAATGTAAAACCTGTATGGCGGGCAAATATGGCAGACATGAAAAACTTAATTTCAAATCTTACACCTCTAAGCAATCCTTTTCTGTAAGAAAAATGTATTACTTGTTGGAGTAGTTTCATAGTATACATGTTAGAATGTCCATGTGGACAACAATACAGTACATTGGTAGAACAGGTAGGCCTTTAAGAACAAAAATATTAGAACACGTCAGAAACATAAGAAAGGATCTGGATACCCAGTAATTGTAGAGGAGGAAGTGGAATAGCACGTCTTTCGCAAAGAGCAATTTATTGGCTATACAGAATGAAAACCTTCACTCCATATGGTTTCAATATGGAAATACTGTAGATTTGAAATATTTTTTGTGATTTTAGAGGTTAATCATCATATAATATCAGGCTATATATACAGTTTCCAATTGAGTCCATTTTGATTTAATAGTTGTTGTATCGTGTATCAGTTTACTGTATTTTTTTTAAAATTTATTTATGTATCATGATATACTTTTTTTTATTAGAGGTGTATACTGTAAATTACTATTGATTATCTCTTATTGAGAGGAGTATGGATTTCTATAGAAATGAGTATGCAACCCATTGGATAGTGTACCTTTCATTGGTTGTTATAAGAGATATACGTAGATCGTTATTAAAATTGTATATATGTGATTATTTGTATGTAGATTGTAGGTAATCCTATGGATGAAGAAGCAGAGAATCCTATATATTTTGTTGAATTTTATGACATTTTTACATTTATGATGATGTCTACATGAACATTTCTTTCAACAAAGACCATAAATAGGTTAAACTAACTCCTCCTTATGTGGGGACGGGCCTCTGGCCTATTAAAGGTTCCCATCTAAAGACATTTTGTCATTACATGCTCTGATGAAGTCATAGATATATTGGTGAAATTAGTTTGAAGTAACTTCACTGAGGGTATCTCAGAAGCAAGTAGCATTGGAGGCTGGCACATCAGAAATCTTGCAGCATATACAGTAGAGCTCCGTGACGTACAAACAGAAATACGGGGTCAGAGATCGACTGATATCACGCTGACATGAAGGATCAAGCCGTGCCGTGGAAACAGCCAGAGAGGCTGTGGTAAACTTTCACATTGTCAAGGATAGAAACAGGTTCCACGGAAGAGTCTGTAATACCAGATCAATGGAGATGCTCATTAGTAGCTGGAACCAGGAGTATTGTTCCACGGTGCAATGTAGGCAGAGAGTTCAATAAGAAGCAAGCAAATGGGGTAGACAGACAATCCAAGGTCAGGATAGGCGGTAAACAGCAAAAGTAGTCAATCAAGCCAAAGTTTACAGCAAGGAGCAAGCAGCAGATTAATGGGACAAGCCGGAATCTATACCAGGTTTTCACAAGGGCAAGCAGTAAGTTTGGGAGCTTACAAGCAGCAGTGAAACAGAGAACCTGCCTCCAGGGTAGCAAGCTTGTTGTGAAGCCCTGGAGGTCAGTACAGGTACCTTCTTATAGGACATGGGAAATCAGGTGGTGTAGTTAGTGTTGCACCCTTTCCCTGCGTATTCTCACAATGGTGGGAAAGGTGTACCTGATGCTCACCTGTTGGTAATTAGGATGGATCCTGAGCCTCCGCAGAATGAGAGATTGGGGTAGCGAGTTTGGCGGTGCCTCCACCCGACAAGGGCCCTGCCTAAGAACAGGGGTAATTCCTCCCAGGAAACTATATTTTACACAATAAACACGCACATGGCAATGAAGTGAACAATATATATATATATATATATATATATATATATATATATATATATATATATATATATATATATATATATATATATATAACTTTACCAACATAAGTAACATAAGCATAACATATACACACTAAAACATTAATTACATTAATAAACATATGCTCATGCACATAAGAATGTGATCCCACTGTCTCCAGACCTGGAGTTCTCAGTGACAGTCTCTCCCACCTAAGGGGGTACCCTGTATGTCTTCCCACTATTCGTGCACCGGTGGGGCCCTTGATGAGTTTGGAGTAGTGCTACCCCTTGAACCTTTATGATGCTGCCCTTGTACCTTTTTGGAGCTTGTAAGCGGTGGCATGACTTCCTGCGGAGACAGGCTAATTGTCCCCCACAGCAGGGTCTCGGACAACACTCCCTCACTCCTGGCACTTTGGCACTGCAGCACAGTGTCCCTGGATACTGACTGCAATCTTCCAGATCTCAGTCACAGTCTGGGTAACAGCAGGATCAAGCACTATAGGGATTTCCCTATCTGTAGGGCCACCCTAATATGCACAATCTAAAAGTGGCTCAGGGACCTATCTGGGGCCTAGTGGGACTGGCCTATGCCTCGGAGAGAACAACATGTCCTCCAGTGCATCCTATGCCTTCCCCATCAAGCCAGGAACTGCCACTTCAACACATGCAGACTCAGTCACAAGGGCCTTGGCCATTCCATGATGGCCGCTGCACTTAACCAGTCACAAGGGCTTTGCCCATTCCAAAAAGGCCACCAGAGAAACACTTAGAGCTAGTGAACTTCACCCAGAGGTCAGAAAGTAAATCCCTTCTACATAGTATAGCTGCCCACTAAGGTCCTATATAGAATTATATAGTCCCGGCATGTACATCCTTACACAAGTCTGAGTGAGCCAGAGTAAAAAAGATATCATAGGCAAACTTGGAGGACAACATGCTGAGGAGATCTCAGCATTGAAAGCTGGTGGAGACCGCTATACGAGAGCAGTCACAGTGCATAAGTATTCTGTGACGCAGAAGTTCAAACACATGGCTGGAAATTGAGAAAAGCCACACCAAGTGTAAGGAGCTAGTAGTGCTGATAAAGGACCAGAGAAGTTTAAATCAGGAATTGTGCCTGAGGGAGATACAACAGACCTTTCTAAATGAACAGATAAGTCCTAAAATGTCAGTACTGAAACATCAGTTGCTGTAGGAGATTTACAGTATAAAGCTCATAGTTTCCATTGTGATAGCAAAACACACACACACATATACACATATACACACACACATAAATGTGTGTGTGTGTGTGTGTTTTGCTATCATACATATATAACTAGAAGCTGAGTAGAATATTATATAATTAAGCTGCAATTACTAAAGAATTATTAACCTCCTGCATAATCTACAGTATGTTTGAGGAGGTACCCGGGCGCTATCTCTATGTAGCTTATCTGATGTGTAGAAGTATAAAAAGAGTTGTGTAATACTGCCTGTAAATGGTTTTCGAGTGGTCTCCTCTTGTGACTCGGAACCCCAGCAGGATCTATCCGGGACCCTTATAGGTAACGAATACAAAAAGGATGGGGGAGCACAATGGTTGGAAACAGGCAGTGTTATAGAGCTGGTAATTGCTCTTTAAGTTGAAGCAATTATATCTTGAGCGGGTGTGTTGGCTCAGGTGTCTAATATCTAATTGGAAGGATAGGCACACATGGGTGTATGTGTGTTGGTGTGGAGGTGAAAAATAAAGGTATATAAAACTTACACGGCCTTGTGTAAGCCCTGTCACATCAGGGTTTCGTTGGGAGTCCCGTGTGCTTCTGATGAGGCTTTTCTTCTTGCGATGCGGGTTCTTCTTCTTGATGTAGCAGCCACTTACTCCGTTGGTTCACAGTGCCACTCCAGGGGGATTTCCTCTCGTATAAATAGAAAGGAGGATAGGGTTAACACATATAATTATATATATGTCAATGTGGGGGGGGGGGATGGTGTGTTTTATAAACCACCAAGAAGATTGTATACTGTATATTATAGTTTAGCACTCACACGGACTAGTGTGAGTGTAATCCTATCTTGGTATCTTGTTCACTTAAAGGTGTTTCCCAATCAAATATCAGGTGATGAAAGGGTGGGGTATGAAGGTATTAGCGGTAAATATAACACAATACTCACACGGGCCAGTGTGAGTACACACTCTTAGCGGTATCTTGCTCTTCTATTCCAGTTGTAGGTGCTGGTGAAGATGGGGTTAATATAAAAGACACTAATGTCTGGAGGGTAAAAACACTAACTTTAATAAAACATGGAAAAAATAAAATAAAATAAAAACAAACACAGAATACAATTCTGTGGAAGGTGAATGCAAGGGGTAGACAGTGTGGTGTATAGTTGTAGGGAGTCTCTCTCTTCCGCGTCCGGGTGGAGAGCTGCAACTGCACCTCTGCCTCCTCTGTAATGTGCTTTAAAATGTTCCAGGTGAAGAGCAACGCGTTTCGTCCAAGTACTGGACTTCCTCAGGCTCTGTAGATGTGGTCCTGCTGTTCCCAATCTCTTTTATACCGAGTTGGGCCAATCCAGATCGTTGTGTTGGTCCGGTTCCGTTTCTCTAATGCGACAGGACGTCGCCATCTTGTAAGGTGCGCGCGCATCCCATCTTCTGCTGGGTCGCGTTTGTATAGTGGTCTGATCGCTAATAAAGTTATTCCATGTTGATGTGTTACGTGTTCTTTCTGGTTCAACCAGTAAAATCATCAATGTCATTGTCAATGTCCAATTTTTGGTTCAATAAAGTTCTGAGTTGATAAAAAAGGGGAGAAAGTGCGCGCGCAGTCCCTAATGTACTGCGTGATTGTATTGAAGGTCTCTGGCTTCTCGCATTTGCCTGAGGGGCTGAAAAGATATATATATATATATATCGTGGAAGGTATTGAATATGCCTAAGATTCTTGCTGCATGGGGTATAGTTGCTATACTATGCCATAAGTCTCTCAGTGTATAATTTAATAAAATTATCTATATGTGATAAGTTATGTGTCTTTTTTTTGTGTACTCATATTATTGTAAAGTGATTAAAAAGTTGATCTAGATTTTCAATTAAACTATGTTGCTCAAAAAATGAAAAACATAATTCAATCTTGTGTTTGCTGATTTATAAATAGTGTATGTTTTAATGTGAGTTAATCTGGTTTTGTGTTGATAAAAAAGTGATTAAATATTTAAAGTATAGGGTGTTTAATTTAGTTAAGTTAGATTAAGTGGTTTATTACAGATTGATGGATGTAATTTGTGAATGATGCATATCTTATTATAAGTTGCATCAAAAAGTAATATATATAAAAAAATAATATATATAAAAAATGACATATATAAAAAATAATGTTATTTTACTAAAAGTGGGTGTTTGAATATTTAAAGTGCAAAGTGATTAAGATTAATTTTGTGAAATTAGTTTAAATACCTATTTAAAGATTAGTGAAAAATGGTGTTGATAGGGATAATAAAATGATGATAATGATATTAAACTAATAATGGTAAGCAACATACTGAATTAATGTCTTATGTGGGTAAGTATGGCAGGTGAAATACCATGCTTTAAATGTATACTAACCAAGTTTAAAACGCACTGCTGAGTAAGGCAGGTGGGATTAATAATGCCTGAAGCAAGCTAATGTAAATATAAAAAACAGCAAACAATTTTAAAAATCCCTGCGTAAATACATATGAAACTGGAGAAGTGTCTCTGTCAATGATAAATCGGAGCAAAAATAGAATTAAAAATTGTATTCCATAAAATGAAAATATTAAAATATGAGGTCCTGCATTTTAAAAGGCAGTCGTGGTAAATGCAGTCCTAAATAGCGGAGGGAATTCCAAAGACTTGAGTGGATATATCTGTTTGTTGGAGAAAAAAGGCAGATTAGTGATTGTCATGGATTTAAGCATAGATGTTGTCCAATGAGTGGAATATGCGGGCCGTAGCCTGGGTGCTCACATAAAAGCCCCCAGATCTATGTCTATATTGAGTCCTCTGGGTGTTAGTGTCTTTAATTTGTATATCCAGAAGGTTTCTCGTTGGCATAGTTTGTGTAGACGATCCCCACCTCTCCAATTGACATCTACCCTCTCTATTCCCTTATACGTCAGAAGGTTTGGGTTACCTTCGTGGAATACGCTGAAATGCTTAGAAACGCTATGCGTCATTAGCTGCCTTTTTATATTTCCCATGTGTTCCAGTACGCGGACTCGCAAAGGTCTTGAAGTGCGGCCCACTTAATCTAACTTAACTAAATTAAACACCCTATACTTTAAATATTTAATCACTTTTTTATCAACACAAAACCAGATTAACTCACATTAAAACATACACTATTTATAAATCAGCAAACACAAGATTGAATTATGTTTTTCATTTTTTGAGCAACATAGTTTAATTGAAAATCTAGATCAACTTTTTAATCACTTTACAATAATATGAGTACACAAAAAAAAGACACATAACTTATCACATATAGATAATTTTATTAAATTATACACTGAGAGACTTATGGCATAGTATAGCAACTATACCCCATGCAGCAAGAATCTTAGGCATATTCAATACCTTCCACGATATATATATATATATATCTTTTCAGCCCCTCAGGCAAATGCGAGAAGCCAGAGACCTTCAATACAATCACGCAGTACATTAGGGACTGCGCGCGCACTTTCTCCCCTTTTTTATCAACTCAGAACTTTATTGAACCAAAAATTGGACATTGACAATGACATTGATGATTTTACTGGTTGAACCAGAAAGAACACGTAACACATCAACATGGAATAACTTTATTAGCGATCAGACCACTATACAAACGCGACCCAGCAGAAGATGGGATGCGCGCGCACCTTACAAGATGGCGACATCCTGTCGCATTAGAGAAACGGAACCGGACCAACACAACGATCTGGATTGGCCCAACTCGGTATAAAAGAGATTGGGAACAGCAGGACCACATCTACAGAGCCTGAGGAAGTCCAGTACTTGGACGAAACGCGTTGCTCTTCACCTGGAACATTTTAAAGCACATTACAGAGGAGGCAGAGGTGCAGTTGCAGCTCTCCACCCGGACGCGGAAGAGAGAGACTCCCTACAACTATACACCACACTGTCTACCCCTTGCATTCACCTTCCACAGAATTGTATTCTGTGTTTGTTTTTATTTTTATTTTATTTTTTCCATGTTTTATTAAAGTTAGTGTTTTTACCCTCCAGACATTAGTGTCTTTTATATTAACCCCATCTTCACCAGCACCTACAACTGGAATAGAAGAGCAAGATACCGCTAAGAGTGTGTACTCACACTGGCCCGTGTGAGTATTGTGTTATATTTACCGCTAATACCTTCATACCCCACCCTTTCATCACCTGATATTTGATTGGGAAACACCTTTAAGTGAACAAGATACCAAGATAGGATTACACTCACACTAGTCCGTGTGAGTGCTAAACTATAATATACAGTATACAATCTTCTTGGTGGTTTATAAAACACACCATCCCCCCCCCACATTGACATATATATAATTATATGTGTTAACCCTATCCTCCTTTCTATTTATACGAGAGGAAATCCCCCTGGAGTGGCACTGTGAACCAACGGAGTAAGTGGCTGCTACATCAAGAAGAAGAACCCGCATCGCAAGAAGAAAAGCCTCATCAGAAGCACACGGGACTCCCAAAGAAACCCTGATGTGACAGGGCTTACACAAGGCCGTGTAAGTTTTATATACCTTTATTTTTCACCTCCACACCAACACACATACACCCATGTGTGCCTATCCTTCCAATTAGATATTAGACACCTGAGCCAACACACCCGCTCAAGATATAATTGCTTCAACTTAAAGAGCAATTACCAGCTCTATAACACTGCCTGTTTCCAACCATTGTACTCCCCCATCCTTTTTGTATTCATAATCTACAGTATATAAGCAAAGGAGAAAGATAAGAAACTAGACTTTTTCTTCTCTGTCATATGCTTCTGATTATTCTTGGGGGCTTGGAATATTCCTCATCTGAATGTTATAGAATATATGTCACTTGTATTGTCTTAATTGTACTGTATTTGATACTTGTTATTATTTTTTCATGATATCAAGTATATATTCTTTTAGTGGCATGGTATTTCTCATTCTTTTCTTCATACTGTATTTTACCACGTAGCATATTCCTTTCATTTTTGTAAAACTTTGGGAATAGTGCCGCTATTGGAAGGTATATTGTGGAAAGCAGCTCCAGTGAACAGATTTTTACATATACTGTACACATCACTGGATATTATATACAGTACACTTAACAATTGTATCTATAGGCTCAATATAGAGACATCACTTTTGCACATTAATATTGCATTTGTATTTTAATTTGTATTTATATACTGTATTATCACACTGTACACTGTGTACAGTGGGTGGGTAACCCTATCGCCATTCGCCACTTGTGGCGAATTGTCAGTTAAACTGTGGCGAATAAGGCCGCCGGGACTCTAAACTCCCTTCCCCCGAGATGGCCCCCTCAACCCCCCCTCTCCCCTTCCGTGGTAGGGAAGGAGCGTGTGTGTGGCGCTCCCCCGCCCGCTCCAGCATGTGCTCCCTCCCCTACGAGACCGCTCCAGCATGACGCGCACACCCCACCCCCACAGCCCACTCCAGCATGATGCGCACACCCCCCCCCCACAGCCCACTCCAGCATGACGTGCACAATCCCCCCCACAGCCCACTCCAGCGTGATGCGCTGGCCGTCTGCCAGCCACCCAACCGCCAGGCAACACTGCTGCCCGCCAGCCACCACTACCTCTGCCGCGCGATCTGGTAGGCATGGGGGGTGGGTGTTTGATTAGGGGGACTGCTGAAAGGGTGCTGGGGGGGAGAGAGATCAATGGTGCCGCCAGGGAAGGGGTGGAGATCAATGGTGCTGGGGGGGGGAAGATCAAGGGTGCTGGTGGGGGAGATCAAGGGTGCTGGTGGGGGGAGATCAAGGGTGCTGGGGGGGAGATCAAGGGTGCTGGGGGGGAGATCAAGGGTTCTGGGGGGGAGATCAAGGGTTCTGGGGGTGGAGATCAAGGGTTCTGGGGGGGGGAGATCAAGGGTGCTGGGGGTGGGGGAGATCAATGGTGCTGGGGGAGGTAGATCAAGGGTGCTGTGGGGGGGGAGATCAAGGGTGCTGGGGGGGGGAGATCAAGGGTGCTGGGGGGAGATCAAGGGTGCTGGGGGGGAGATCAAGGGTGCTGAGGGAGATGATGAGAGGGGTTAAATGAGATGGTGATGAGGAGATGGTGATGATGATGTCTAATCATGGCTAGTGGTGGTGGCATGAGAGGAGGATGAGGAGGAGGGGAGTTGCGGTCTGAGGGCCGTTCTATAGTGCGTGCACTTGCTGCGCCGTGTGCGCGTGCTGCGCCGTGTGCGCGTGCGGCAGTTATAGTTTGCTGAGGTTAGTAAGCCTTTCTATAATGGTGCCGCGCGTGCATGGCAGCGAGTGTGGAACCGACCGACGGGGGGGGAAGATGAGGAAAAGAAAGATTTCTCGCTGCTACCGCCGCTGAAATGTGTGTGTACGTACAATGTTAATAAATACTTTATTAAAGTATTTCTTTATTTATTTCAAACTTATTTATAACACACACACACAGTGCCTCACTCGCTCACAGCATACACACAAAAAGCATGCGGCAATTGCACGTGCGTTCGCACACACTATAGAACGGCCCTGAGAATTTATAAACTTGTTCAAACAGTGTGTGTTTAAAATTTTCGAATGCGCAACACAATACCTCAATTTTTACATGGTGTGGCTATTTTCACTTCTAATTTGCCACACCTGTGGCTACATTGAAAAGTAGGCTGCCCACCCCTGCTTTAGTGGGTAAAATAGTGCAATTTCCTCATGCCGTTCTCACGCGCAGTAGATTCAAAACAATGGCTGCTTGTCCTGCTAGTACATTGGCTACAGTAACATTGGCTACATCTGTATGTTAACACCAGTATAAAAGAGTTAGCAGAATATATTAATTGTAGAAAGAACAGCTACTTTATTTTCTTCAGGTGGCAATATTGAATATGTGATAAAGTTGGCTACAGTATGTAACACACACACACACACACACACACACACACACACACACACACACACACACACACACACACACACACACACACACACACACACACACACACACACACACACACACACACACACCTTTTATCTGTTGATGCAGGTCATTAGTCACAGGAATTTACACAAGGAAATGAGAAACTAATGAGAGATAAACCCAGATTTTTTGTTGTGTGTAAAGTAAATCCTCCATAACACTACCGAATCAAATCTTAAATTACAGGCTGATGTACATGGAGCAAAATAGGTCAGATATACTTTGATACATTGATGCTTGGAGATGTATATTTATAATACCTCTCTAATTATCTATCTATTGATACATAGTTTCCTACAATGTCCATAGCCCTTCCTCCCCACCTCATGTTGGCATAAAGAAATGTTGTCTGTAAAAACTCTACATTATAAAGCAATAAAGGTTATATGAGTGGCCTCCCTTTGCACTGCAGGCAAACAGAGGAAAAGCAAGCTTTCACTCAACTAATGACATATTGTTGGGTTAAATTATATCTGTGACAGTAAGGGCAGTCGGGCCTTGCATATTAAAGGCTAAGCATGCTGGTTGCACCTACTTGTCAATATGGCGACCTATGTACCGGTGAACCTAGCCATATTAGTATAGCTAAAATGACTGCCATCTCTTGTTTACCTTTTCACTGAAAAAAAATAAACATTTATATTTATACTTGTGATTACAGTGTATATTTTGTGGGTTTCATAGTATTGGGCTCACGATTCACTTATCTAGGCCAGCACCTAATCAGCTTGGGAGTGGGAGGGTGTTATATATATCCCCTGAGACCTCCCTTCAAACAAAACATGAAGAGACACCCGTGCTAGAAAAAGAACACACCAGCTGCCCAATTACCACAGGTGGTGGTATGGAATGCTGATCCATCCCAATATTGCTGGCTATAGATCCCCAATACGCTAGAACGCCTTCTCTTCTTACATCCCTATGGGCCCCTGATAAGAATGATATACAAGCTAAGATGTTTGAGCTAGGTGCACCTGGGAGATTTGGATCAAGTCCAAGGGCAAATTCAAGCTCACATCTCCCGCATCACAACTCACCCCACTTTTCCACAACCCTAATTTCCCCCCAGGATGTGACTACAAACAATTTGACCAATTTAAAGTGAAGAATATTGGAGCAATTGCCGACCTATTACATAACGGGAAATTCCTTAGCTTCCAAGAGCTTCGAACTAGGTATGAGGCACCAGATATGAATATGTTTAAATATCTTCAGATTAAAAAAATTCTGCAAAAAAAGGTCTCTGAAATTAGAATTCCCCCCTCTAAAGTTTTGAGGCTCTGTGTAGAAAAGGTACCTACAGTATCAAAAAGGTTTGATTACAAGAATATATGCTGGAATGGAGGCCTCGGTAGACTCACCTGACCATGACTATATGCTCAAATGGGCGGCTGATTTAAACATAGAAATTGGCAGAGATGATTGGGAACATATTTGGGAGTTTGCTGCAAAAACTCCCATATGTACTATTATCAAAGAAAACATGTACAAGATTTTATTTTATTGGTACCTCACCCCAAGCCGATTGAAACAAATAAACCTTCTGGTGTCTGACCTGTGTTGGACGGGCTGTGGGCAAAGAGGTGATATGGTGCATATTTGGTGGACATACCCAGCAATACAGAAATATTGGATTACCGGACCAAATTGCTATTAAAGATATAACAGATTTATCAATCCCCTTGGACCCCCTGATCTTTTGTTGGCAAAGCCAGTTGAAGATATTGGATGACCTATGAGACGGCTGATATCATTTACGTTGACGGTGGCTAGATATGCCGTGGCAGCCTCTTGGAAGAAGATAGACCCTCTAGACAAACTATTGAGAAAAGAATAAATGAGGTGATGCTGATAGAAAAAATGACAGCTTTCCTGAAGCATTTTATCGACTAATTTTATAAAACGTGGGACCCATGGTTGGGACAGTGAACTGAACTAAATTGAACCGAAGAATTACGACAGCTAAGGATAAAAGCTTCCAATATGATGTAAGCTGAAAGGGCGGTTCACCCCGAGTTTAAATTGAGCCGAAAAAGGGGGGAAGGAAAACACAAAATGGATGTGTCTCCTAAAAGAATTCACTATACTGCACTCCTACTTGATTTAAAATTTAACTTTTAATATATTTACATAAAACATATGTTACCAAAATGTTGTGTATTGTGCATTAAGAATAAATTAAATTGACAATACCTAGCGTCCGTGTCAGTGAATGTGCGTTGGAATGGTCTCAAACAACAAATTGTAGTAGAGATTACAGGACACAGGACGCTAATAGTCAGGGTATAAACCCCTCTGGGGCACCTATGAGATCAGGTACATGTGTAATTATAAATATAACTTACAAACTCAGTGACTGATTGTGTCGTGAAATACAGCAGTCCTGCTTAGACTTTTAAACCACAGAGCACTTAGGGATGTCAGTTAGAAGTGTATTACTATCCAATGTATATGAAAGTGCTACTGATAGTATGGTGATGGAGGGTAGATGATTCACAGCATAGTGAAGCAATTGTTCACAGCATTTTGATCAGTGAATCATTCTACAGCACACTCCAAATAATCATATCGTATAAAGAGCAGGAATGCTTGCGCACTGAGTGTTAGTGAAAGTACCCAATTCAGATCTACATAGATAGAGCCAGGAGACTACAGAGCACTACATAAAAGCAGCTCCAAGTAGGAGACTGACAACATTGCGCGTCCAACGCGCGTTTCCCTCCAGCAAAGGAGCTTCCTCAGGGACAAATTTGCTGGGGGGAGGAAGAATGAACCCTTATATACCCAAACAGTACCTTGATTACAGATTGAACAATTAACAGCTGTTGCACATGCGCAGTTGGTCCGTTGCCAAACTAAACCCCACAAACTACAAAAATGCTTAATAAAACATCTGGGTAGGTTCCCACACATACAGCAACAAAAGTTCTGAATTAGTGTGTAAATTCGAGTGTTTTTAGGGCTTATATAATAGTGTGGCATGAATCGGCGAGATTTGAGTCCAGTGCGCATGCGCGCGGACTCAGAGAATCCAACAAACCAGAGTAGAACACACTACGCATGCGTGGACACTTAGAGTAAAAGTGGCTAAATAAAAATTAATGCTGTGCGCATGCGCGAAGACTTGTAGGCTCTAGCCCGATGTCCGTGCGACTGTGCATGCACGGAGACTCCAAAAGTACCTCATATAGAGGCGCATGTGCAGGGGATTAAGGCAACAATACTGCCATAGTCCAGGCATAATGCGCATGCGTTCGGACTCCGAAATTTTCGGCTTACTGCCATCTATAGTTGCGCGCAGTGCGCATGCGTCGGGACTTAGAAAATTTCCACAAAAATAAAAAATGTTCATATCGCGCATGCGTGAGCACTTAGAAATATTTAGCCTTATTAACAAAAAGTGTGATTTTGTTTGTTCAATCGATCTGTGCTCATACAATATAGTTGGAAAAGGTCATGATATACATGTAAACCCTAGATGGTACATATAGAGCTTTTGATGTACACATAGTGAATAATCTTTAAAAGCTCATGCCCTAGATGTTGGCAAGTAAGAAGGGTATTATTAAATATGTGACAGATGATAATCAATTTAATGGTGGGTAAGGGTCTATAGTGCCTTATGGAACTATTTTGTGCAGAGTATAATTGCAGAGATTAAGTTGTATGTACTCCCCCATAGTGATATACTGCACAATGTGTCAGGCTTGGAGGTAGTGATAGGATGAATAAAGAAAATAAAAAGCCAATTTATGTATGTGCATATAGTAATTTTGCGTAGAATTTTCATTGTGTAATTACCATTCTATACACATATAGCATACATAACGACTAAGCCCAACGCTGGGTTTAGAACTTTGGTAATATAGTCATTAATATGGTGGTAATATTCAAATATCTTTCAATATCAAATGCTGGGAAACAACACAATGGGCATGGAGAATGGTCTGGCTGCTCGTATATAAAAGTATATATAGCACATGAGTAGACCATTTAAACACAACAGGAAAACACGGGATAGATAACAGAGTCTAACCAAAGGAACCTCCCTGATCAAATAAAGGGTGTAAAAGTAAACCCCTCATTGAGTCCATTGGGGCTCCTTGTTTTTAATTTGAAAATCCATTCTGCTTCATTCCGAAGCAGGGATTGGTCAATATTGCCCCCTCTCATGGGACATTTCAGCTGGTAAATGCCCATGAATTTGATGGCATTGGTATCGCCATTGTGGTATTGTGTCACATGTCTGGCAACAAATGTTTCAGCAGAGTGTTTAATGGAATTAATATGTTCCAAAACACGTCTGCGTAGTTGTCTAGTTGTTTTTCCAACGTATCTCTTACCACATACGCATGTGATAAGGTAGATAACGTTGGGAGTCCGACAGTTAATGAAACTGTCCACAGAAAAATGTGATGTATTATCATGATTGGCGAATACTTTGCCCACATTTATGTGTCTGCATGCTTTGCACCCTTGACAGCGGTACATGCCCTTAACAGGGCTCAACCAAGTTGTAGTTCTAGAGCGTTGAAAATGGCTGTTCACTAATGAGTCCCGTAGAATGATTCACTGATCAAAATGCTGTGAACAATTGCTTCACTATGCTGTGAATCATCTACCCTCCATCACCATACTATTAGTAGCACTTTCATATACATTGGATGGTAATACACTTCTAACTGACATCCCTAAGTGCTCTGTGGTTTAAAAGTCTAAGCAGGACTGCTGTATTTTCACGACACAAACAGTCACTGAGTTTGTAAGTTATATTTATAATTACACATGTACCTGATCTCATAGGTGCCCCAGAGGGGTTTATACCCTGACTATTAGCGTCCTGTGTCCTGTAATCTCTACTACAATTTGTTGTTTGAGACCATTCCAACGCACATTCACTGACACGGACGCTAGGTATTGTCAATTTAATTTATTCTTAATGCACAATACACGACATTTTGGTAACATATGTTTTATGTAAATATATTAAAAGTTAAATTTTAAATCAAGTAGGAGTGCAGTATAGTGAATTCTTTTAGGAGACACATCCATTTTGTGTTTTCCTTCCCCCCTTTTTCTGATTCACTTTTCAGTTCACAGTCTGCACCCACTTTTTTGGATTACCATTTATTCACTCATTATTTGTTTCAATTGGTGTGGTTCTGTGATCACTCCCTAACCCTAGTGTTTTCTCTAAGACTACCCTTTTGGGGTACTCTGATTAACCCCTTCTAGGGAGTGGATCCAATTCACACACATATCATGGCTGGTTACCTCACTAGTGGCATGGATATATCTGGCTGGCAAGATGAGGCCAGAAATGTTTTCACTAAAACCACACATGAAACATCAGGTGTAGGTCAAGATATTGTTAATTATTTTCGCAACATCTCACAACTGTTACGTACACAGTCAAAAGTCTGGTGGGAGATCACAAGTTTGCAAAGCTATCTTGACTCCAACATGATTCCACGAGGCCTTAGACTCCGATTGTGTCCTGCTTATTATATCACGTCCCAGGATTTTATTAAAAAATGGGAAGATGCTCTATCTAGATGTTCCTATGCGCTTATGGATCTCCTTATTGACCATGAAAAGTCAAGGTTAGATGAGACCAATAAAGAACTTGATGTTAATCTCAAGGACTTAAGTAAATACAATCAACTTAAAGAATTTGAAGATATGGAGAAAAAATTGGAAATTAACATGACTAAGTTCAGACAGGAACTTAAGGATAGAAAACACACGAAATATATACGTGATACTAACGATTATGAGCAGGGCACTGTCTATCGATATCCTACTAGGTCTAGGCGTAGAGCAATTACTCTGATTACTCCTCATCAGAGACAGACGCCTCAGACAGTGAACAGACAAGTTCTAGACCCAAAGGCCAAAATAAAGGCAGAGGGATCAAGGGTACCAAAGATACGCAGGTTGGTTTTTTAGCTCAGGCCCTCCAAAACGCAAAACCAGGAGAGGAAAAAAGAAGTTTGAGAACCACCACCAAAAAAAGCTAACACATAATCAACCCGTGACTGAGGACTCTGTAGATAATGATGCCTTGCAAATTTTTAACCTTTCCAGCCATTCCTTCAGTGAGGTCCAATTGAATCTATTAAAGAAAGGTTTATCCTTCTCACCCACGTCAGACTTTAATCTATTTGAGTGGGTCAAGGATTTAAACCTATTTGGAAGACGGCTGCTGCTACACAAATTCTACGCTAAGCGTGCAGCCACTAATCCAAATATACTCACTGATGGTTTGAATGCACAAGAAAGACAAGATGTTGTAGATCTCTGTCAACTCTTTGATCAGAATATCTCACCTGATAATGATATCACAGGTCCATTTACACACCTGAAACCCAGGAGTCATTTTACCCCGCCAATTACCAACTGTCCAGCTGTTGAATTGTTTGTTGCCTGCGTAACCAGGGACCTGGAAGCAGAGCCAAAACATTATAAGTCTGCCAATAATCTTACATCTGACGAAAAAATCGGCCTAAAAGAACTGATGTCTGACAAAGCCTACACAATTAAACCATCTGATAAAGGTGGCAATATCGTAATTCAAGACACTGAAGCCTATGTTAGTGAAAACATGAGGCTTCTTAGCGATAAAGACTGCTATGAGACCCTTGACCATAGCCCAACGTCAGAATATAAATCAGAACTGTTAGACATTCTACAGAATGCCCTTGACACCGATATGATCAGCCGAAGCGAGTTTGACTTTATGTACCCGAAGTCACCCACGGTGGCGACATTCTATACCTTACCTAAGGTACATAAAAGGTTACGGTCCCCCCCAGGTCGCCCAATAGTCTCGGGCAATAACTGTCTGTCCGAGGGCAGCAGTATTTACTTATACAAGGTTCTAAGGGATTTCGTCATCAGTCTCCCATCATATGTTCAGGATACGAAAGACACACTAAAGAGACTAGATGGGATCCATGTTACATCCGAGACCATTCTTGTGAGTCTAGATGTAGAATCACTATACACTTCCATTGTTCACAAGAATGGTCTCAATGCTGTACAATACTTTCTGTCGACCAGGGACCGTAGATTTAACAGACACAACTCTTTCGTTCTTGATCTACTGAATTATGTTCTAACACACAATTACTTTATTTTTGATGGGCTTTATTACCACCAGACCCAGGGTACCGCTATGGGCACTGCTTGTGCCCCTACGTATGCCAACTTATACCTGGGCTGGTGGGAGCGTATCCACGTTTTCAATGAGGATTTATCTGTGTACACTGACCACATTTCTATGTGGATCAGGTACATAGATGACATTCTGCTCCTATGGGAAGGTTCCACTCAATTACTCCATGAGTTTGTGGAGAAACTAAATACTAATACTCTGAATTTGAGGCTCACGACTGTGCTAAGTACCACCTCAATAACATTCTTAGATTTGAACATATATATTGATGGTGAACGTAACATCCAGACAAAGGTTTATAGGAAAAGCACAGCGACTAACAGTCTGTTACTAGCGCAGAGCCAGCATCCTAGAAGCCTCATAAGTGGCATCCCCATAGGTCAGTATCTCCGACTCCGGAGGAATTGCTCTACAACTGAAGAATTTATAGCACAATCTAAAGAACTTCGGTCTAGATTCCTCAACCGTGGCTATCACATCAAAACATTGAATAAAGCTTACCATCGGGCATTATATAGCGATAGGGGCTCTCTCTTGTCTAGAAACAAGACAAAATCCAAGGACAGAACAATCAGAGTCATTGGTACCTTTAACAAACGTTGGTGGGCCATTAAAAAGATATTTACCATACATTGGCATCTCTTACAGGCCGATGATGATTTGGCACAGGTTATAGGCCCTAGACCCATGATTACCAGCAGGCGGTCCAAAAACCTACGGGACTCATTAGTGAACAGCCATTTTCAACGCTCTAGAACTACAACTTGGTTGAGCCCTGTTAAGGGCATGTACCGCTGTCAAGGGTGCAAAGCATGCAGACACATAGATGTGGGCAAAGTATTCACCAATCATGATAATACATCACATTTTTCTGTGGACAGTTTCATTAACTGTCGGACTCCCAACGTTATCTACCTTATCACATGCGTATGTGGTAAGAGATACGTTGGAAAAACAACTAGACAACTAGACGTGTTTTGGAACATATTAATTCCATTAAACACTCTGCTGAAACATCTGTTGCCAGACATGTGACACAATACCACAATGGCGATACCAATGCCATCAAATTCATGGGCATTTACCAGCTGAAATGTCCCATGAGAGGGGGCAATATTGACCAATCCCTGCTTCGGAATGAAGCAGAATGGATTTTCAAATTAAAAACAAGGAGCCCCAATGGACTCAATGAGGGGTTTACTTTTACACCCTTTATTTGATCAGGGAGGTTCCTTTGGTTAGACTCTGTTATCTATCCCGTGTTTTCCTGTTGTGTTTAAATGGTCTACTCATGTGCTATATATACTTTTATATACGAGCAGCCAGACCATTCTCCATGCCCATTGTGTTGTTTCCCAGCATTTGATATTGAAAGATATTTGAATATTACCACCATATTAATGACTATATTACCAAAGTTCTAAACCCAGCGTTGGGCTTAGTCGTTATGTATGCTATATGTGTATAGAATGGTAATTACACAATGAAAATTCTACGCAAAATTACTATATGCACATACATAAATTGGCTTTTTATTTTCTTTATTCATCCTATCACTACCTCCAAGCCTGACACATTGTGCAGTATATCAGTATGGGGGAGTACATACAACTTAATCTCTGCAATTATACTCTGCACAAAATAGTTCCATAAGGCACTATAGACCCTTACCCACCATTAAATTGATTATCATCTGTCACATATTTAATAATACCCTTCTTACTTGCCAACATCTAGGGCATGAGCTTTTAAAGATTATTCACTATGTGTACATCAAAAGCTCTATATGTACCATCTAGGGTTTACATGTATATCATGACCTTTTCCAACTATATTGTATGAGCACAGATCGATTGAACAAACAAAATCACACTTTTTGTTAATAAGGCTAAATATTTCTAAGTGCTCACGCATGCGCGATATGAACATTTTTTATTTTTGTGGAAATTTTCTAAGTCCCGACGCATGCGCACTGCGTGCAACTATAGATGGCAGTAAGCCGAAAATTTCGGAGTCCGAACGCATGCGCATTATGCCTGGACTATGGCAGTATTGTTGCCTTAATCACCTGCACATGCGCCTCTATATGAGGTACTTTTGGAGTCTCCGTGCATGCGCAGTCGCACGGACATCGGGCTAGAGCCTACAAGTCTTCGCGCATGCGCACAGCATTAATTTTGATTTAGCCACTTTTACTCTAAGTGTCCACGCATGCGCAGTGTGTTCTACTCTGGTTTGTTGGATTCTCTGAGTCCGCGCGCATGCGCACTGGACTCAAATCTCGCCGATTCATGCCACACTATTATATAAGCCCTAAAAACACTCGAATTTACACACTAATTCAGCACTTTTGTTGCTGTATGTGTGGGAACCTACCCAGATTTTTTATTAAGCATTTTTGTAGTTTGAGGGGTTTAGTTTGGCAACGGACCAACTGCGCATGTGCAACAGCTGTTAATTGTTCAATCTGTAATCAAGGTACTGTTTGGGTATATAAGGGTTCATTCTTCCTCCCCCCAGCAAATTTGTCCCTGAGGAAGCTCCTTTGCTGGAGGGAAACGCGCGTTGGACGCGCAATGTTGTCAGTCTCCTACTTGGAGCTGCTTTTATGTAGTGCTCTGTAGTCTCCTGGCTCTATCTATGTAGATCTGAATTGGGTACTTTCACTAACACTCAGTGCGCAAGCATTCCTGCTCTTTATACGATATGATTATTTGGAGTGTGCTGTAGAATGATTCACTGATCAAAATGCTGTGAACAATTGCTTCACTATGCTGTGAATCATCTACCCTCCATCACCATACTATCAGTAGCACTTTCATATACATTGTATATATTCAGTAATACACTTCTAACTGACATCCCTAAGTGCTCTGTGGTTTAAAAGTCTAAGCAGGACTGCTGTATTTCACGACACAATCAGTCACTGAGTTTGTAAGTTATATTTATAATTACACATGTACCTGATCTCATAGGTGCCCCAGAGGGGTTTATACCCTGACTATTAGCGTCCTGTGTCCTGTAATCTCTACTACAATTTGTTGTTTGAGACCATTCCAACGCACATTCACTGACACGGACGCTAGGTATTGTCAATTTAATTTATTCTTAATGCACAATACACGACGTTTTGGTAACATATGTTTTATGTAAATATATTAAAAGTTCAATTTTAAATCAAGTAGGAGTGCAGTATAGTGAATTCTTTTAGGAGACACATCCATTTTGTATTTTCCTTCCCCCCTTTTTCTGATTCACTTTTCAGTTCACAGTCTGCAACCACTTTTTTGGATTACCATTTATTCACTCATTATTTGTTTCAATTGGTGTGGTTCTGTGATCACTCCCTAACCCTAGTGTTTTCTCTAAATTGAGCCGAAGCAGAGAAAATAGAGTAATCAACTACACTATTTATAACAAAATGATTACCCAAAATAAGAAAATGTTGTCTGAAGCTAGATGGGTCGGCCCCGGCGGGTGCAGGCACCACCCCCTCTGCTTCTCCCCTCCTCCCCACCGCCCCAGTGTTATTTTCTTTCTTCCTCTCTCCTTGTCCTTTCAATAGGACACTAATTGGACAATGCCAGTTGGTCTATACCACCACCTGGTAGGAAATCAACACACCCATCCTAATGTGTTCAGATACAGCCATGATTTTGTTTGGTGTTATTATAAACTGGTTTCTCTATTTCTCTTTTACCACTGAATGTATAACTGTATGTTGTTTTTACCAATGTCTTTGGATGTTGTTTATTTTCTGTTTATCAATAAAATATTTGAAACAAAACAAAAAGAAAAAGAGCACACCTGGGAGATATGCTAATGGTTTATGCAAAGTATATGTAAATTACTCATAACTCACACCTCTTAAAAGATTTCCACAAGGCCTATCCTGACAAGCCAGGTTCTAATGTGAGAAGGGATGGGGGAGCACAGCTTAAGGAATGGTGGAGTGTGATTGTATTATCTCTCTATGATGTTCAGTGGGGTTCTGACACCCTTGAAATGTCCTCAGAGGGAGGTTTGTACTCCCTAGAGAAGGGTTAAGACTTATGTGGGTGAAACAAGTCTATGGATGCGAAATGAATTAATAAAAGGAAAACTTACACGGCCTTGTGTAAGTTGTATCCCATCAAGGTTTCTTTTGCTGTCTTGTCTTTCTTCTGGATGATCCTTCTTCTTTCTTTATGGTCTTCTCTTTCTGTCTCTTCTTCTTGCTGTAATCTTGATGTTTGTCGTTGGACGAATCTTCACATTGATTCTCCTCTCATATGGGTGTAAACATAGATAAGAAGGTAATTAGACACATATACACACAAAGTCGATTTCAATGTGAAGGGGGGCAATGAGACAGTGTCATCAGGTCTATAGGAATATAATATCTTGGAGTTCCCAAGATACCATTATCAGTGTGTACTCACACTGGCCCGTGTGAGTATTTTGATTTATTGATATACCTTCCCCATATTTTCCCTTTGTCATTGTCCCACACGGGACCTTTGACCTGAAGACCTGTGATCCGCACAGGTGCTTGCAAGATACCGTTATAAGTTGCCACTCACATTAGGCCGTGTGAGTGAATAATTATTATAATTATTATATTATTATATGGTAGTGGAGCAGATACTCTCAGCAGTTCCTGGAGTTGCGGTGCATAGGAATTGGCATTTGGAGTGTGAATCGGTGTGTTGTCCCGCCCGCTGTGACGCAGTTCCGGGCGCAAAACGGAAGTCGTCCTGTGAAGGAGAAGGCAGTGTCGCCATCTTTGGCATCAACCCGAGGAGGTACCTGCAGGACTTTACACGCGGCACGCGTCCAACTAACATCTGTCGCCGGACCGCCATTACACCATTCCTTTGCGCATATCCTGTGGACCTGCTGTAAGTAGGATTCCCGTTTTAAAACACCGGATCCTATTCTTGCTCGTCACCAGCTTGCTGGATTTTACTGTGTTTATTAAATCTTCATTATATTAGTCAGCCTACTTGTTTAGTGTTGTTTGTGCTTGTTTGTCCATGTCTATATGTTTTATGTTTTAACCATACTTTGTTACACTATGATCTTGTTCTCTTGTCTTCCCTGCATGGCATATCAATTTTGCTGCTGAGGAATCTGCTGTCCACTGGACTAAGATCACCATTTATTGGACATCCCAAACCATCCTTTGGACTTTCTATACATCATCTATTTGGACTCTAAGGCGCCGGTCTGTATTTGTTTTCTTTGTGTTTCACTAACTGTGTTTGGGTTAGTTGGTCCTGGCAGTCTTGCCTATTGTTTAATACATTATTCACGCTTTGTTACATCATCCATTATCACATTTATTCTGTTTTTAGCGCTATATACACCACCCATCTTTTTTTCTCGATTCACACTAGGACATCACAATTAAAGCTGCATGAAATATCACATACCTTACTATTTAAGATATTCAAATCCTATACCAACCACGGTCAGAGTTAGTGCCCGGGGAATACACTACAACTAAGCCAGGTTCTAAGGCATCTTATGTGGAAGGGTTAACTGCCAGGACTGATCAGAACCCACAACCTCTGCTGATCAGGGGAGCAGTTCTAGCAGTGAGCTAAACCAGGTCCTGGAGACCTTCACAGTGGCAGCATACTTGTCGTCTCTTCTTCTCACTGCTAACACCTGTAGCCCCCTCCCCCTGGCTTCCTTTTAAACAAACCACTTCCACTTCCACGTTTCCAGTTCAATGTGCCTTGTGCACAAAATGGAGCACCCCTGAGATACCTGGGAAACATGCTAATCGGATGTGCAAAGTATAGGTAGGAAGCCAGGGGGAGAGTTCATGTCAGTATGATTAGTTACAGTAGGGCTCTCCAGCATCTGTTTTATCTTCCTGCTAGAACTGCTTCCCTGAATAGCAAGGGCTCTGGGTTCTGGAACTTTTGGGCCTGACAGTACCCCCTTCCTTACAATGGGCCTTAGGAACTGGCTTGCCACAATAGGTTTTGTGGAAATTGTTTTTGGAGTAGTGAGTAATTTTAATATAATATAGGTAATAGAGGAAGAAAAGGTCCCTTCCACAATCTGCACTCAGTATCCTTAAAGTATCATGAAGCTTACATTTTAATAATAAAAGACGTTGTAACACCATACAATTAAAAACGGTGTTGACCTTCAGATGTGTCCTCCTGTATTCAACCACTTGCCTAAAAACAATCTGTGGCTCTCTCACAGAAACGCTGTGACATTTCTGTGATATTTCTGCAGACAGGCTAATGGCCCATCGGATTAACACAGCGGGGGTCCCTGCTGTCCCATTCAAATAGCAGGGCCCCCTGCTGTGCTAATCCGATGGGCCATTAGTCTGTCTGCAGAAATATCACAGAAATCTCACAGAAATGTTCAGTGTGAGAGCCACAGATTTTCTTAGATTTTCCTGGGCTAGCCGGAGAGACCAGGAGGACGCATCTGTTTGTCAACAAATTATGTTTTAAAATAATAATAATAATTTACCCATATATAGCACTTGGGACTCTCCTCAAAGAGCTTTCCTTCACCCCCCCTCCCCCCCACACCAGATTGAATCCGCATTTTTGTGACTCATCCAAGAAAATCTGTGGATGAAAGATATTTGCAAATCCATAGCAGATTCAAATTTCTGTGAAATTGTTGCCCATTTCGAATAAAATCCGTTATTGTTCAAGTGCTAAAACTGAGGGGGAAAGAGCTGGTTCTTTGTCTATATTTGACAAAATGAGCTACCTTCTGGTACAGTGGTTTTACAACCAACTGACTGAAGATGGGTATAATTTGGGAACATGATACAGTATGGCTATGATGTATTGTTTGCTGAGTGTTTGTAAATAAAAATATCATTTGTGAGCAGATTAACATCTCAGACAGGTTTGCAACCCTGCTTTTCCCCATCATTTCCTAGCACTTCTTTAATGTGAGTATGTGGCAAATTGGCTTTCCACCACCAGAGGGAGTCTTAATGCAAGGGATGTCCATTTAAAAAAAAAAATCTATAATTCGCTATATTTTATCTTTACAGTACATACCACACAGATAGGGCTGCAGTTTGTTTATTAAAGAACACAGTAACAGTTGTACAACTTAGTAAATGTTTAGTAAGTGTACGATTATTAGTAATAAAGATGATAAAGAGGTAAAAACCTTGACAGCTAAAAAAAAACCCTTGCTGCATTAAGCCCAGAAAATTACCATTTTAACAGTTTTTTTGCTTAAATTAAACTTATATAATAAAGAAAAGAAACCAGCACACTACACCATAGATGCAGTTACACATATATGCGAAGCGCACTTTCCCCCACCCCCTGGGAGATGTATGGCTACGGTATATGTGTGGTGCTATACCTGTGGCGTACAGAAGAGCTGAGTCTCTGCTACTGGGAACCTGGGGTAGCACCTCCACCTGTACGGGATTCTAGCGTGTGGAATTCCCCTGTTACGGGAAACATAAAGAATACACACTTGGTAAAGCAGAACAGTTTTACTATATGCAGCTAATATAGTTACAGCCTACCCACCAGGACTCGTACGGCCGTACCTTCCAATACTCTGCGCCCTCTCAATGGAGGCACCGTCCCCCAAAGTACCTAGGGGCCCTTGGGCACCCAACCAACCCGGTGTCCACAAGCTCAATCCCCCCACCCAATGTGTGGTACAGCGCTGCCCACTAATGTGTAAAAGTGAGTTGGTGCACTTTGTTGGGTACGTGCCGGGTGTGTCCACACCTGGGCCCGCCGATGCTGTGATGCTAGGATCCACAGATCCAAGGAATACTCGTCGAACCTCCGCCTCAACGGTGGGATTGTTCCACCTTTGATAGTCTCTGTAGTAGATGGGTGTCTGGTCCCAGAGCACCTGAGGCCAGGATGCAGCCGTGAACAAGAAAGCGCTATAACAGCATAAAACTCGTGGGAGGAGACCCTTTTTCATTTTGTCCCCAGTATGTTATTTTAATTATGTAGTTTAATACATTTTCTTTTATTTTTGTTCTAACCCGGTGAGTTGTGAGTGCTTTGGCGTGTTCGAGTTGTCCACCAATCCCTCACAGTGTTCTTGGTTTCGCTATGCTACACGCAAAGGAAACCCGCACAGCTAGTGTTAGACCACAGTGAGGTGCTGACTGGATGGAGACGTGATTATATCATATGAAAGAAAAAGGACCCAGTCTTTCAGCACTCAGTCACAAGCAATGTAATGTTGTAAATTTAAAAATATACTTTATTTATAACCATGAATAAAAAATAGGGTGTTAAAACGTAATTAAATGGTATTCAACAGCACGTGACTGTATCCTTGATAACCCACCTACGGTTAGGTGGGTAGATGTAGTAGGGTCCCTAATGAATATTGGGGATCAAACGCTACTAATAGTAGCTACCTAGAAATATAGGAAAAAGGAGCCTGTGAGAGCCCACTCAAAAAACACTCTCCATACAAGTGTATCCAGGCGTGTGATACGCACTAAATTGATACTCTGAGGATAGGCACAGTAATACAGTGTGGCATACTATGCGCTTGGTTAGACCTATGTGATGTCTGTCCCTGATAGAGATATGCACTGGTGACTATATAAATTCATCAGTACTGTCAGAGCCAGGTCTATGGTGAGAACCTGTGTGGCCCACACTGTTGATCATAGGTGCAGACTCATGGACACACTTGGTAGTAAGATACAGGATAGTATGGCAAAGCTAGAGCATCAAGTAAAGTCATCAAGACACCTAAACTGCAGATAATGTTTGTAGTTGAGACACCTGTTTATAGCAGTTGAGACAGTGGTGCTATGCAGGTGTTGTTAACCAAGGTACACCTTAACTCGTGTCAATGTAGGATGTCAATGTTATCTGCTGTTGCTGCCCAGTAAACGCTGTAATAAGAGCCAGATGCAGACACTTTGCACATATATACAATTTGCCCTTAAGTGAGCATGGTAGTGGGCCAGATGCAGACACTTTGCACATATATACAATTTGCCCTTAAGTGAGCATGGTAGTGGGCCAGATGCAGACACTTTGCACATATATACAATTTGCCCTTAAGTGAGCATGGTAGTGGTAGTCTTGGTTTCGCTTCCTGATTGGACGGACCCGCAGCAGCAGTGCAGGATCAGATACCTGCTGCGTTTTCGGTATACAGCTCTTCGGAAACAGTGCGGGACACTCCAGATACGGCGTGTCATTTTTGGACCATAACGGCAAGAAGACTGTGAGATCGAGCGGGACCACAGAGGTAAATTATCATTATTTATCCTCTACGTGGTTACTCCTGCCAGCAGTTGTCACGGAGCATGCCAGCTCCATTAGTTTATACAAAGGTCCTTATTTTCTGCTACACAGTGTCAGCTGTTCCATAATACCACATAGCCCTGCACGTGAAGGCTGCTGGTAACACGCTACTCATCTGTTATTTTACATATTGCAACAAACTTTCCTTTTTTTTGCTTTGATTCAAGTTGTCTTGTGAGCTGCGAATGGTCTATCTTTTACCAGGATGCAGTTGTGTCCTGGCTGTGTCCCTCACTTTAATACTACAGGGGCAGCGTCCCTATCTGTGGGCCTGTCCCTGCAGCAACCACAAGCTGAGGAGAGTCGAGGCCTAGCTCGGGCCTAATAGGGGGTATCTGGCCTAGTGCAGGTGCCACAGACACCTGCACACATAACCTACCCCTTCCTCGTCCCAGCTCCGACTGGCATGCTCCTCTGCGCGTGAAATGTATCTTTTCGGTGAGCAGGGGATTGCTGCAGCCCTATTGGCTGTTTGCGCCCACGTGATCGCAGCCACTGAGGCTTCTGGGGATTTTAGTCCCTTGTGGAGCCTATTCCAACTAATGGCCACTGTCCGCACCCATACTGTCAATGCGCGGCATCTTGCGCATGCGCGATCGCAACCAAGATGGCAGCACCCTTCAGAGGGAGCCTCCGGCAATCTACTCTCATTTCCACACCCTCCGCAGTGCCACCGGCAACTTGCCTTGGTGGGCGCACTCAACCGGAGGTAAGGGGGCCCAGGGGAACCTAGCTACATATGTACTGAAAAATATTATTAAAAATACATTGCTAAAATGGAGAATTCATAATGTAAGGAAGATAGTGGAGGTGGAGGTAAAAACAGCACCAGGGATGTTTGAGGGATAAATCCCTCTATCAAACTAGTGTGTAAAGTGCCTAGAAATCAACAAATATACCTTTAGAAATGCTGAGAAATTGCCTCATAATGCGCCCCCCTAACGTCCAGTGGCCCCACGCAAAATCTGTGTATAATCAGAAATGTGAACCCGTCCAAATCCATTTCCTGGATTTTCTCGCATTTTCCCCCCAAATCCATTTCGCGGTGTAAAATCCGCAAACAGCTGTGGTCAGTTTTAATCCGCGCTGATTCCTCAAAAACCGACACTGGATATTATCCGTTGACGGATTTGGCAGTTTCTTAACAATCCTTCAACGGATTTCAGAATCCGCGGAGTGTATTGGCAAAAATAATAAAAAATCTGCAAAACGCAAAATCGCCCTTTTAGAGATTGATCGGCTGAAATTCACAGACCAAAAGAACCGGCCGATCCGCTGTGGATTCAAATCTGTCCAAAAATGTGCCCATCTCTAATGATCAGTAAGGGAGACTGTCACGTAAAGCAGACATGCAAGACTCCCACAAACGGCAATCACTCTGCGGGAGGGGGGGGGGGGTGAGGAGAAGAAAGAGAGGGAGGAAAAAAAGTGGAGAGAGAGGTGGAAACAGGGGGAGAGGGTGGAGAGGAGGGAAATGTGGGTAGACAGGGGAGAGGGCCAAAGAAGGGAGGGAAAGAGGGAGAGAGAAGGAGGGAGATGAGAGGGAAATACCAGGAGAAATGGAGAAAGCTTGGGATTGGGGGAGAACAGTAGAATGAGCAAAAGAATTGTGAGGGGAAGAGAGGGGGTGGAGAGCACGAGAGAGAGAGCACGCGAGAGAGAGCATGCGTGAGAGAGCACGTGAGAGAGAGCGCGAAGATGGGGAAAGAGGTAGAGAGGGTTAGAAAGGGGGAAATAGGGTGAGGTGGGGATGAGGAGGGAGAGGAGCAGTAAGAGAGGAAAGAGGGACAGCAAAGTGGAGAAGAGGGGGAAAGGGGAGGGTGAGGGGGAAAATGGGGAGAGGGTATGAGGGAGAAAAGAGGTGGGAAAGAGGGGGGGATAGGGGTAGCAAAGTGGGAGAGCTGGAAAGAGGGGGGGGATAGGCGAGAGAGGGAGAGAGAGGGGCAAAGGGAGCAGGGAAGAGGGGGAGGAAGAGGGAGATATGGGGGAGTGAGGGAGAGAAGGGGGAGTGAGACTGATCCCAGATCTCCCCACTCTCCAGATCTCCACACTCAACAACTCTCCAGCGTCCCCTCCTCCCTCACAAATAAATGAATTAGTTATCATGCATTTGCAAAGAATGGCAGCCATGGACACAAGGGAAGCGGAGAGAACTGTATTTTGAAAGAACTTGCATTGCCAGACTACAGAGTGGGAAAACAAGTCAAGCACAGGAGCAGCACAGTAGAACGACAGAGGATAGCACAACACAAAAACACCACTGTACAGAGTACCTGTGTATATTTAGAAGACTTGTAATATGCTAAACATGATGGGTGAGGGGTTCGGTTATCCCTTGCTGCTCCTTTCATCCAATGTCACTCTGTATTTAGCAAGTGCTTGTACAGCCAGAGCTCACTTTCCCTCCCCTTATCTTTATTGGTTCTCTGATAAGAACAAGGTGAGATAAGGAAAAAGAAAACACTTGACTGACAAATACTCCACCATTCAGAGGCCTCTAATTCATTTATTTCCCAACCAAAAATGAAAGCAGCCATACCTTGCCTATTTGGGTTTAGATTTGTTTAGGAAACCAATTAGTACAATTTTTTACAAAAGGTTGTTTTCTGGCCATTTGCATTGCATTGTACCTTTAAATAATGTGCACAATTACAGATTAACATAAGATAACAATTCCAATATGTGCACTGTGGGTGAGGATAAAAATGTATGGGGGGTGGGGGGGGGGGGTTAATATGTATTTGAGGGTTTTTTTTTGTTTTTTTTTAATATGTACAGTATTTGGGGTGGATTTTGTTTTAATATGTATTTGGGGACTGGGGAGTTTATATGTATTTGGGCGGTATTTTTTTAATATGTATTCGGGGTGGTTTTTTAATATGTATTTGGGAGCTGGGGGGGTTTATACGTATTTGGGGGTAGGTTTTTTTATATTTGGGGTGTGGTGGGGTTGTATATTTTTGAGGGGTAGGTTTTTTTGCATGTATTTGAGGGGGTGGGAAGATTTTTTCTATTTGAGGTGTGGGGTTGGTATGTATTTTGTGGGGGGATTGTGGGAGGGGAAGGGAATGAGTGAGGGGGGGGATTGAGTGAGAGTGGGGTACTTGATGGAGGGGGGAGAGTGAGAGGAGAGCGGGGGTAAGAGTTAGATACAGGGGAGAGAAATACATGCGAGGCCTGGAGAGATTGAGTGAGAGTGGGGTAATTGATGGAGGGAGGGAGAGTGAGATGTGAGACTGGGTAAGTGAGGAAGAGAGGGAGTGAGATGGAGGAGAGAGAAATGCATGGGAAGAGGGGGGAATAGAGGGGGCTTGCGAGGTGTGAAATGAGGGGAAGGGTCGCAAGACCACTGACAGGGGGAGGGGCAGTCGTAACTCTTGTCCTGGACCTCAGGGAATCTGTCTGCGGCACTATGTATGTATATATGTAACGGGTTTTCCCCCCCCCCCCAATCGCAGATTCAGTGTGGGGGTGCAGGAAACATATAGTGTTACTCGGTGTTGTGCATTACCTGTTGGCTCACAGGAGGGCTGAGCTTCCGCCACGGGGAACCTGGGGCAATTATACTAGGGGTATTCACTTACGATGCAGCGCCTCCACCTGCGATGGCTCCCACCAAAGGGGGAGTGTTTCCTCGCAGGACAAACACAATAATCACATAGACAGCATGTATATTAACTAGTGACTTTACTAACATGCATAACAACTCATCACATTCAAAATGACCTGTGTCCCTCTCACGAGGAGACACTAACCGCGACGTCTCGCAGGACGCTTCCCCAACACCAGGTGATCCCACCCAGTGTCCAAAGAACCCCACCCAATGTCCCGCACTCTTGCAGAGAGAGTCAATGGGTGACTGCGCAGTCACTATTTATACTAAGGGCCCGTTGGTGCACTTGTGTATTAGATAGTACCTGCCGAGCACTCCGGTGCTCGGGTCAGCAACACTTCACAAAGGATCAGTCGGGCGATGACTCCTTCTGATCCTCCAACCGAACTCCAGGCACGCGGACCGCCACTCTGGAATAGTCTCTGTGGACCCCAACGTGGGTCCGAACCGCTTCACAGGAACTGCAGCAGCCGCTGTGTCCCTATCTAATCTAAGGGGCACGCACTATACTATAGGCCATCCCTATAGCACAGCAACCTGTAGTGGCTTCGGGGAAAACTCCTAGGGGCCTACAGGGGTTAATGACCTGTCCCACTCCCCTAACTCTTCCCAGCCCTGACTGTTACAACAATAATCCCTAACGAGTCCCAGTGCCTACAGCAGCAAGCTGTAGCTCACTGGATGCTGGCAGCCAACGTGCTGCGCAACAAGGTGCCTGCCTGTCAGACCTCACAGCACTGACCGCCGTGACTCTGACAAGGCAGCACTCTAACACTAAGGGCAGCGTCCCTATCTTGGGCCTCCCTCAGCACTTACCCACTAATCTAGTGGGGAGTTGGGACCTACCTGGGGTGTGGGTACCTATAGGGCCGCAGGAGCTGCCCTCGCTCCCCGCACCCTTCCTTCCCTCACAGCTCCCTTGTTCCAACTGACTAAACTGAGTGACAGGGTCCCTCTCTCTAGAGCAGTCCCTGGCAACACTCTCTCTCTTGGAGTAACTAGCTACCTCAGACCCTGGGGGTGCTGGCCTAGTACAGGGAGTCCCTGACTCCTGTACCCTACCTCCTTCCCTGGGCTGCTCCGGTCTCTGACTGACTAGCCTGCTCCAACTGACAAAAACCCTGTCTGCACACAACATTGTTGCAACTCTGCAGCATGAGAAGCTGCCAGCTCTATTGGCTTCAATGCTGCCTGTGACAAGGGTGAAAGTGCAGTCCCCAGAGGCTGCTGGGAATTGTAGTCCTTGGCAAAGCTCTTTTCTATGGGGACCGCGTGCGCGATCTTTCTTGCGCATGGGCGAAGCTCGCGCCATAACCAAGAGGGCGGTGCCCGCCAGGAGAAGTCGCCGCCCCCTTCCTCCACTGCCACAGGGGTAAGGCAGGGGGCAAAGGAAGATCAGGGGAACCGGGGGTGACCCCCTTACATATATATACAGTCATGTGAAAAAAACCTTCACCTTGCGCTACAAACACCACAGGGAGGTGTAAACCCAGCTGCCCGGAGGAACGTCATTACGTTACGCAGCTGTGTTTCAGCCTGAGTGCCTGCCTCAATACCATAACCCCTATCAGTTTCAGCCTGAGTGCCTGCCTCAATACCATAACCTCTATCAGTTTCAGCCTGAGTGCCTGCCTCAATACCATAACCTCTATCAGTTTCAGCCTGAGTGCCTGCCTCAATACCATAACCTCTATCAGTTTCAGCCTGAGTGCCTGCCTCAATACCATAACCCCTATCAGTTTCAGCCTGAGTGCCTGCCTCAATACCATAACCCCTATCAGTTTCAGCCTGAGTGCCTGCCTCAATACCATAACCCCTATCAGTTTCAGCCTGAGTGCCTGCCTCAATACCATAACCCCTATCAGTTTCAGCCTGAGTGCCTGCCTCAATACCATAACCCCTATCAGTTTCAGCCTGAGTGCCTGCCTCAATACCATAACCCCTATCAGTTTCAGCCTGAGTGCCTGCCTCAATACCATAACCCCTATCAGTTTCAGCCTGAGTGCCTGCCTCAATACCATAACCCCTATCAGTTTCAGCCTGAGTGCCTGCCTCAATACCATAACCCCTATCAGTTTCAGCCTGAGTGCCTGCCTCAATACCATAACCCCTATCAGTTTCAGCCTGAGTGCCTGCCTCAATACCATAACCCCTATCAGTTTCAGCCTGAGTGCCTGCCTCAATACCATAACCCCTATCAGTTTCAGCCTGAGTGCCTGCCTCAATACCATAACCTCTATCAATTTCAAAGCCATCAAAGACACCATCAATGCGGTTTTGCTGCATCTGTATTAAAAATATTATGCGACAGAAATGTTTTTAATCTAATAAATAACGTTTGAAAAAAATGTTTTTAAATTTAGCACTATTGTAGTCATTGTTTAATTCTTCTGTTTATTTAGGTTTTGCAGGTTTAACATCAAGATGAAGCCAACATCATGTTCATTCAGGAAATACATCCAGCGACATTGTCAGATAATGTACAGTACTGTAATTCATGCATCAGTAGTTTTATTTTTAAGGTTCCATAGTGAAATTAATGTGCAAATATGAAATGACACACAAATGCATTTCAAACAGATTCCATTGTTACACGCATGCGCTGAAATTCAATGACACGCATATGCGTTTCAACCAGGTCCCTTAGTGACACGCATGTGCAGATATTCAATGACACACATATGCGTTTCAACCATGTTCCATAGCATCTCCTGCATTAACCCTTCACCCTACGCATGCTTGAGCACCTGAGGAATCGACATAGAATCGTGAAACACATAGGTAATGTGAGTACCTGTCACTCTGCCTGATATCGTACACTCAAGTTAACCATTGAAAATGCAACTACGAAGGATTTCCTTTTGGGATTCAATGCTTGCTTACCTTTATTGAAAAAGTGAGTGTACATATTTGTGGAACTATCTTTTAAGCCATTCCATACAGAATTACTCTATTTTTGTGTTTTTCTCTTGTTTTATGCACCTACTGGTCTTCTGTGCTCACCGCATTCTTCATCATCATCATCAATACTAAGAACCAAAGAGGAAGGTTCATTGTGGGTTGAAGCAGCAGTTATCGGTTTAATATATAGTTTTATATATATGTATTACTTATCACATCTGTATATTCATAATTTTATCACAATTATTTGTCACAATATCGCAGTATATATTATTTAATACCATTTGGCATTCTATTAATCAATCACTACCACTGGAGCGCCGGGTGATTTTATGTTCATGTGGGATATCATCATGATCTGCGAAATAAACACCCACAGCTGAGCAGAATTTCTAGGAACTATCTGCACTTGGTTTGAACTCACACATTATTTCACTTGATTGGGATATATACCATTGATCTAAGGCATGTGCAAATGTAGTGTGTAAGTGAGCAAGTAGAATAGGTTAGCTGATATTGGTGTTATCATAATAGAGAAAGATTGTTAATAGCAAAAATAATGTAGCATTTTCATCGTAATCAATGAGATTCAAAACTGTACATGCATTTCTTGTGACGAAAATAATCTGTTTGTTAGATCAACACTGTTTGAAATGAACTATTGTCAGTGTCAAAATAAGAAAAGAGGGAGCTAGATTTTATACAATCTTCTCTCTCTCTCTCTCTCTCTCTCTCTCTCTCTCTCTCTCTCTCTCTCTCTCTCTCTCTCTCTCTCTCTCTCTCTCTCTCTCTCTCTCTCTCTCTCTCTCTCTCTCTCTCTCGAGAGAGAGAGAGAGAGAGAGAGAGAGAGAGAGAGAGAGAGAGAGAGAGAGAGAGAGAGAGAGAGACAGACAGACAGACAGACAGACAGACAGACAGACAGACAGGGTAAATGTCCAATTTTCATCAGATTCATCAGATTCATCAGATTCGCCAAAGGTTTGCACATCTCTATTCATCATATTGAATTCTAGATGTTTGCATGAATGGGATCCATGGCTTTAGTTTGTGAGTAGAATGTTCATTCAAATTCAGAATAATTCTTATGTAAAATGTCATTTTCTCAGAGATTCCCTCACATACTATGTAATCTCTTAACCATGCCGAATACCGCTGTATTAAAAATAGGTGTCAAGATTATGTTTCTCAATTGTTGAAAATAAGCACTTAAGTAGTTTACAGTAAAGATAGGTGATCTCTTCAGTCACTATTTTGTGCCAGTACAAATCCATTCTAGCACCTCACACAGATGAGCATCACTGTACTGTATGTCTCAAAATCTCCCAGCTGTAAAGACTGTGGCTGAACTGTTCAAACTACTGCATCAGATTTATTATAATACAAAATGCACTTACATTTTTTGAGTCCAATTTATTTTCCCAGTTTTGCAGAAAACTATCGGTTGGCCTGCAGGATTCACTAAAAATGTCAGGAAGCTAAAGAATATTAATATACAGGAATATACAGTATCTATGGTATGTATGCAATATTCTTTATTCTTATTAAAGCAATGGTTTGTAAGCGTGAAAGAAGGCCCATTTATTTTGGACATAGAGCTATCCCATCCGACATGTTAAAATATATATCGTAATCTAAAAAAAAAAATCGACGTCAATTAAAATATATTAGCAAAAACTGTTCTATGACCTATATTGTTAAAGTTTCTAAAAATATTTTGTTTAGGCTTTTTAATGAGCATGGTGTGATAATGAAGCTGTATAGTATGAGCATTTCGCTTTATAATCTAGTGAATTATATAGCTTTTACAACAGCGAATAGCATGTATTTTGTCACAGTCCTATATGCATTGTGTTATTTTACGTGTCTATCACTTCATATTTTAGGATTTGGACAATTTTAAATTACAGACTCCCCATACAAATTATAATAGCAATGTTTCCTGTGATGCAGCAGCATACAGTACGTGAATTCTATTTCTACTGACTGATAGAAATGTGGTTTTTCTTTCTTGAAAGTAGCTTCCTCATACATAAAATGTTGTAGATGTCACTAACAGACTTATGTGGTTGATATTCTTGAGGTGTGGAATGAATATACTGTAATATTGTGTTCCCTTGTTGGCTGGAAAGTGCTATTATTGTTCATGCAATCCCCAAAGGTTAACAGTGAATATAAAATTCAGCAATAATCTACAGTCACAGAAAAGGCGCTTTTGCAGAACCTGTTGGGTGTCTTATGTTGGAAGGTGGCAACAACTGGATATGACAGAACACACAAGCGTAATCTATTTAAATTCCGCCCTTCAAATTGGTTGCATGGTGGGTCCTGAAGTCCACCTTTTCCATCAGTGGAACCACTCACATGCGCTTCCAGTATGAGCATTCCACCTTACTCTTTTCTTGCTTTCCCTCTCTAAGGCCGAGCTCATACTGCCTGCTACGGCCGCACGCTTCCATGCGCTCCTCCGCTGCGCACTCCTGCAGCCCAGCGATCTGTGCTCAAGCTGCAGGAGTTGGGTTGCGGCGGGCAGTGGAGAGGATCAGCTGCTCACACAGCTCCACATCACCCCGGAGAAGATCACAGCCGGTCAGTGCTATGGAGCTTGGATGGGGGGGAAGGCAGGATGTATTTATTCACCATTTATTATTCTGCCCCAGCTCCTATTGCGCAGAGACAGTTGCAGGTGGCCCGTCCCCCGTCCCCCGTCTCCCGTCTCCCATCTCCACTGAAGGGCCATAGCAACCCTACCCTCCGATTTCCCTGCCGATTCTCAATTTCAGCAACCAATCAATATAAACGTTTGGACATTGATTGGCTACTGAAATTGGCGTCACGCTGCTGCAGCCGGAGATCACAGATTGAAAAGACTCCCGCGACTGCAGCAGCATCGACGCTGTACTTTGCAGCCAATGGTACTTTCAATACTGAACACTACCATTGGCTGCCAGGCATCTGTGACGAATGCGCGCGCACGTCGTGTAGCGTGCCGTGTGAGCGGGGCCTAACACCTCTATTCTCTTTCTGTTGTGTAATGCTACTGGTTTTCTGAAGATAACCAGATCTCCACTGTGTTTTGCCGGAAGCAAATAGTGAACCTTCTGTTCCCATCTTTATTGTCATCCCTATGGTCATACTTTTATGGGTTTGAACATAAAAGGAAAAAACTTAACTTTTACATCCTCAACATTTATTTATAGTAATCTGGTTTGCATGGGATAAAATACAAATTATTTTTTTTTTTTTTTTAACTTAATTTTTATTACATTTTTTAGGGAGAGGGGGAAATGAAGAAAATAAAAGATGGGGGGGGAAGGGTACAAAAAATAATGACGGGAGAAAGAACACATTCATTTAGAATTTTACCTATCAAATCATCTTATAATATTCATTCACACTTTTAATAGCCAATACAGAATTTATATCATACTGTATGCTTTTTTACAATTAGCATATATTTCTCAATTTCTAAAGGCTCGCTATAGTCATTAAGTCATTTTTTAACAACAGTTGGAGCTACATTTAAAATGAATGAAAACTGCTTAGTTTTCTTCAATTTACCACCAGCATTAGTTAACAAAAAAACATTACTTGGTGCATTAAATTACTCTCTAAGTCCAATGTAGATCTACGTATATGAGTTGCAACGAGTAAAGCCTGTGGTATACAATTCATTACACAACATTAAAAATACATAAAAATATGGAGTAATACTAATTACCCATAACAAACTTGAAGTCAAATTGCATTACATACTGTACAATATTTCTATGAATTAATTTAGTCACAATATCTGATGTAAATATGAATTGTATTTTCATCTTACTGTGTTTGCTTTTAAGTTTTATGTATTTTTAACTTTCTGGAAAAAAAAAATATAACTGCCTTATCAAACATTTGAGGGAGTAAATGTATTTTTTATTTACAAACCGGTATGTGTGAAGCAAATTTGTATACTGATGCAGCGGCCGTTATTCGAACACTTCACGCGTCATGTACATCGGAATCACGATTTGAAGCCGCGGGATGAATTCTAGCCTTCCTGCACTAAGATGCGAGCGCGGCAAGTGCAGAAAACGAGTTTTTGTGTTCTGGCTAATAAAAACATGAAATTGACACATTAGCACAGTAGCACAGTACTGTACACATTACAATTCATCTATTTTATTGCAAACGAAGAAACAGAATCCATGAAATTCAAACAAAACATCCGCGATAAGCGCGGGTGCCTGGGGCGATTGGCCGCGTGCATGCTGCGTGGGGAACAGCAGAGAACACAAAATCGGCGCCAAGATGTGTTCGAATAACGGCCGCTGCATCAGTATTTCAATGGTAATGTATCTGTCCTGTTTTCAGAACCTAAATAGAATGATTTAAGGAACCTTAAATGTGGCATTCAGAGCTCTAATCAAATGAGGCATTTACAAAGTAAAAGTGCTGCTGTGTACATTTTATCAGATCCCATAGCCAACAATAAAAAAAAATACAGGTTGCAAAAGTGTGGTTTTTCTTCACAAGTTGAGGAGTCACTGTTGGTGTTACTGAGACTTTTCACTGAACAACTTTCTAAATGTTTCTGCTAAGCGAAACATAAAGGAAGTCTTAATATATATACATGTAACGGTGTTTTCCCCACCCTCTGGGAGATTCCCCTGTTACCAGGTGTGTAGTGCTGAGTACCTGTTGATTCACAAAAGCTCTGAGGTTCCGCCATTGTCATTGGGGAAGACAAGACAGGCTTTGGGGGTGATAGCTGGTTCTCACTTTTGATTCAGCGCCTCCATCTCTTGCAGGCTCCAGGACTGCTGGAGGCGATCCCTGCAGGAGAACCCTCTGATACTCCTCCTGATTGCAGACTCAGGCAGGAGTATATTTTATAACACAGGAACAGCTTTATTGTCCAACAGCAACAATCAGCATACACTGCATACACTTGGTTCCATCCTTGTGATGGTCCCTGGACTCAACCCCCAGACATGGGTCCCAAAGGTTGATTGTTGCTCTTCCTTTACTCCCTGATGGAGTAGGAGGAATAGTCCTCACTCCCACTCCTCTAAGGGAGGGGATAGAAGGTGGCCAGAGCACTGCGCACACTCTTCCGTGAGACCAGTCTCTCTCAGGGGAGAGAACTGACTACATTTAGGAAGTGCAGCCCCTTAAGTACCCTGCGGGAGGGTCCAAGGTCTGAGCCCCTGATAGGGCAGAACACAGGCCTCAGTCGGCCTCCCCCTGTCACTCAAGGGAGCTGCTTATTGCAGGGGAAAACCCGGATTGGACCTAACACTGCCTGCACTGTACCAGGACTTACATGTCAGTCAGGGTAGATTAGTAGCCAAGATCAGATATGGCTACACTCTCCCTCTGGTGGAAAATCCAACGTTCCTGCTTGGAACCGAATTTTGGTGTATCATCCTTCAGCTTGGAACAACCTGGAACAACTCTAAAACAGTTATACCATACTATTGACAGCATACAATTGATAGTCATTTAACTCAGTAAGGCTATATGCAATTGATTGCATACCCTCTTATAACATTGATGAGGCCCAGATCCCTCCCAACATGGAGAACATTTTACCCCATGAATAATAATGAGACGGGTCAGGCTTTTTTACCAGCCTGTCCGTATGGTCAGGGAAAATGACCGAGAACACCTTCTTGGGAGCTCGTTCAGACAGGTACTCTACCCGGTCTATGTAGATACATCTACCTACCCTCCATACCCCCATTAGATAACTGACCCAGTCTTCGGTGTGGAAGATGGAGTAACGACACTTAGAGGTCAAATAGGCTAGTAAGGTATCCTCTAACCAACTCTCCTTGTTAGCCTTTATCTTCCGCATGATGGACTCTGGGACATAGGGAAAATCAAACACATGGGACTGCCTAAATCTTTGAACTATCAACCGATCAGCCCGGTTAAGTTTGGTCAATTTACGGCCGCAGGCCTGGCCCGGTAACACCCAGAACAAAGGCTCCTTTGAGGATTGCGTACGTTTATAACTTAGCCTGTGGGTTGTATGGCCCCCAACTTGATCTCCCTCTCTCTTCTCCTTATGGTTTCATCAGTCTCCTCTGCAGAGAACTCCCCTTCCTCCCACCAGTGATCATCTAGGTCCGTACTAATTAGTAGGAACCTGGTCCGGTTCATGTAGGGGACATAACCCTGGAACATGTGGTCCCACCATAGTAACACATTCCCCACACTGGCAATGGATACCTTAGACTCAGAAGCCCCCTGTAGGATATCCCTGATGTCTCTGACTTAGAAATTACACTTTCGGCCATTACTTCCCCATCTGAGTAGATCTCAAAGTCCATCCAGTCACTCCAGTCCTGAGAGGGTGTTGGTACTTTCTTGTTGCCCCGGGCCAGGGTAGTAACAGTCTTAGGCCCAGCAACAGGTCAGGGAAGATCATGGGTAATAGGCCTACCACGGCCGGTCATAGTCTGTACCCTGAGGGGTTCATGGCCCATAGGTGCCTTGCGGCCCCGGGCCTTTACCCGGTCATAGTACTGCTGCAGGCTTTACATAGTACTGCTGCAGGCTTTACATAGTACTGCTGCAGGCTTAAAGACGGCATCATCATCGAGGTGACTGCCGGGGCGGAGACGGATGCTACCGTGCCCGCTCCAGTGTGTGTGTTACACTCTGTGTGTGTGTGTGTGTGTGTCGTTCTGCATGTAATAAACCTGCTGCAGTCAGTGTGTGAGTTTATGTGTGTGTTACAAGTGTGTGTTTTACACTGTGTGTGTGTGTTGTTCTACAGGTAATAAACCTACTGCAGTCAGTGTGTGAGTTTCTGTGTGTGTGTGTTTTACACTGTGTGTGTGTTTTGTTCTGCAGGTAATTAACCTGCTGCAGTCAGTGGGTGAGTTTCTGTGTGTGTGTGTGTGTGTGTGTGTGTGTGTGTGTGTGTGTGTGTGTGTGTGTGTGTGTGTGTGTGTGTGTGTGTGTGTGTGTGTGTGTGTGTGTGTGTGTGTGTTTTACAGTGTGTGTTGTTCTGCAGATAATTAACCTGCTGCAGTCAGTGTGTGTGTGTGTGTGTGTGTGTGTGTGTGTGTGTGTGTGTGTGTGTGTGTGTGTGTGTGTGTGTGTGTGTGTGTGTGTGTGTGTGTGTGTGTGTTTTACACTGTGTGTGTGTTTTGTTCTGCAGGTAATTAACCTGCTGCAGTCAGTGGGTGAGTTTCTGTGTGTGTGTGTGTGTGTGTGTGTGTGTGTGTGTGTGTGTGTGTGTGTGTGTGTGTGTGTGTGTGTGTGTGTGTGTGTGTGTGTGTGTGTGTGTGTGTGTGTGTGTGTGTGTGTTTTACAGTGTGTGTTGTTCTGCAGATAATTAACCTGCTGCAGTCAGTGTGTGAGTTTCTGTGTGTGTGTGTGTGTGTGTGTGTGTGTGTGTGTGTGTGTGTGTGTGTGTGTGTGTGTGTGTGTGTGTGTGTGTGTGTGTGTGTGTGTGTGTTTTACACTATGTGTGTGTGTGTTGTTCTGCATGTAATTAACCTGCTGCAGTCAATGTGTGAGTTTCTGTGTGAGTGTGTGTGTGTGTTTTACAGTGTGTGTTGTTCTGCAGATAATTAACCTGCTGCAGTCAGTGTGTGAGTTTCTGTGTGTGTGTGTGTGTGTGTGTTTTACACTATGTGTGTGTTGTTCTGCAGGTAATTAACCTGCTGCAGTCAATGTGTGAGTTTCTGTGTGAGTGTGTGTGTGTGTGTGTGTTTTACACTGTGTGGGTGTGTTGTTCTGCAGGTAATAAACCTGCTGCAGTAGTGTTTGAGTTTCTGTGTCACCTGGGGCCGGCAAACTTAAGGTGAACAACATTTAAGTGCTAATCCCATTTTATCATTGTGATATATAATAGCTATATCCAGGGACGTTGCTAGGAATTTGGCTGTGGGGCATTTTGATTTGGTGGTGGAGTACTAATTATGCGCCACGCATTACCAACTAGGATCACACAAAGTACAGCATGCCGAAGAGGTGACCTGGCATTGCGCCAAAACATTCTGGTGCTATTATGTGTATAGTATAGTCAGGTTATACACAGTGTCAGTGTATACGCTGACCCAGAGTATATAACCAGGTGGCACTATACACCGACACAGAGTGTAATTTGATAGCACTATACATCAACACATAGTATAACATGACACAGAGTACAACTGGGGGGAAAGGGAAAGAGGCGGTAACACATGAAGTAGGGGTTGACACATGGGCAGGGAGAGTTTGGGACAAGGGGATGACAAGAGGAGGGACAAGTGGTGGGGCAGTGAGGAATAACTGGTGGGGTAGTGAGGGAGACGGAGAATGACAAGTAGAGAATAGAGGGGCACTAGGTGATTTTGTGCTTCACGTGTTGAGCACTCAGCACAAGTCAGACAGGCAGCTCAGCACAGAGACCCACCCCTCTAAGGCCTCGTTCAGGGTGCTGGCTTCGGAGGGAGGGCGTGCTGCCGTGAGAAACAAAGTATTCAATTTGAATACTGGTTTTCAGGGTAGCAGCTGCCCTGTCTCCAAAGCCAGGAGTTGAAGCTGACTACAGTTTCAATAAACGAAAATTTCGTTTTTTGGAACTGCAGCAGCGTCACAGGGACCAAGGCAGCCAATGACTGCATGACTGCAACTTGGATACTTACCCTGCCGTGTGTAACCCCGCCCCCTCCCCAACGCTGAAAAGTCTGCTGGGGGATAAACACATGTCGCCCAGCAAACTGCAGCACTGCCTCCCTCACGCCCTCCCTCCGAGTCCTGCAGCTGACACCCTGAACGAAGCCTAACATCACAGGAGGAGAAATGGCTACGACATCCTCTCCTAGTCCCTCCCTGTCTCTGATCTCATCCTCTCCCTCCACAGCAAGCCGGAAAATGTTGGTGAGGGCATGATTCCGGCTGGCGTCCCCGCACCTAAGCATTACGTCATCGTGGATGCGTGATTTACTTCCACTTTTTCAGTTGTTTCTATTTTCTTGTATTTCCTGGTGTCTGAAATTTGACCCCTGGGAGCAATCAATTTTCCTGGGAATCAGGAAATTTCCAGGGAAATTTAAACACTGGCAGTAACATCCCCAGTCATGCCTTTGAGGCTTCCTATTGGATGACTGCAGTGGTCATGCTGATTTTCTGCTTCAATTTACCAGCAAATTGAAAGGGGAAATTCTCAGGAACCACAGGAGCTGAGAACAACACGATTCAGCTCTGATAGGTACCCTGGTTTTGATTGTGGAAGAGAAAAATCGAAAAATGGGGATTCTGATGCTTTTTCCACAGTAATCGAGCACAAGTGGTGAAACTGGTGCAATGTACTGGCATTCCAACAACGTTGGGCGCTGAAACTGCCTGAGAATGTTTAAAAAAACAGGCCTTTTATAGCTCCAGTGACCATCTGAGCTGGGAGCGATAGCATTTTTTAAATATTTGCATAAGAGATGGAAGTTTTTGGGGAGGAAAAGTTAAAAAGCTGTGTCTCGACCCATTCTGCCTAAAGCAGTAGAAACATGATATATAGGAAAAAGAGGGGGGGAGGGGAAAGGGAATGGTGGGGGAGAAACAGCTCTTGCGTCAGCCTTAGTGAGGGAGTACTGTGCAAGGAGAGAAAAATTCGTAAATACACAGAAAATAACAAGATCCAAGCTTACAGTAGTTGCACTCTATACATAAAACCAACGGAATTCATTTATAATAACTTTTAATGGAAAATGGATAGAACAGGTAATGATTAGTGAAGACAGTGGTAGCCAATCACACAAATAAATTAAAAAAACTATAGAAGAACCCAACTCTAAATATATGGAGTGGATACTTCAGCGTATATGTTAGGGCAAGAGAGTATAAATACTGCCCAGGTTACATCCGCATTTATGTTAATGCTCATCAGGGGTCTTGGTACTACCCAAATTGATAGTGAGGTGCAGAAAAGCTAGCACTGTCAAAAGCATAACTCCTTTAAACTACAGACTGGGTAGCCTGGCTGGCAGAGACAGGAGTTGTTGTTCCTGAAAACAGCGCTCCCTGTGAGCCAGTTGTAGCCACGGTGGAAGTAACTACTATGAAATTACACGTGTACAATACATATGTAGCCCTCTTTCTGAAACTCTAAAGAGACTATGGGTAACTGCACGCACCTGTGGCTCCAGGAGATCTGAGCCTCCGCTAGCTGGGAGCCTGGGGTAACACTTATTAGCGCAGCGCCTCCACTTACCCAGGATCCCTGTGATGTGAGATTCCCCTGGGCAAGAAACATATACACACACATATGTTTGTAACTGATTTTACTGTTACACAATAATAACCTTAGCACTCTATATCGGCATCAACACATAACATATAACCGTATACTATACGCTTATCACTTATTATTAATTCAGCTTAACTGATAATGTCTTCATAACGTAAGTGGCTCAGCCACGCTCTTAATGAGTATTGTCCTGTACAGTAGTGGCTCAGCCACGCTCTTAATGAGTATGTCTCTGTCCCGTCACCGTGTGCCCCACACACTGTGTCCTGGTACTAATAGGAAAGATTGCTCTGTGTATTTAGGCCTCTGGCCACTTCACTAGTGTCCCCAAAGAGTTACGCCTAAGGCGGGATCAGCGCCTGTTGACCGGTGTTGGTGCACTTGCTGTAAATACCTTCCGGTCACGGCGGTGACCGGTAACAACTTCAAAATGGATCAGACGAATCCTCTGCTTGCCTTTGATGTCATGCTGTGCAGCTGTCTGGTCCCAAACAGCTCGCCACCACCTTGCTCCGCACACTTGTCCCTAACTGTCTACACAGTAAGGTGAATGATCTCTACCACTATGGGTGTCCCTGCAGCACAGCAGCCTACTGTGACTCAGGGGATTCTCCTAAGGGCCTTCGGGGTAAAGCTGTCCTATGCAGGCGGGTCACGGACCCCCTGCACACACACCCTCCTCCTTTTCCTTCCGGATCCCTTCTGCCTAGCGTGGTCTCTCCCCCACGCTTCCCTTTCCTCCTCCCGTAATTCCAGCCTTCTGATTGGCTCCTGACATCAGATGACTGTCCCAGAGCTCATGGGAGTTGTAGTTTGCCAACGGAGCCTTTCCCCTATTGGTCCGTCGTTTGCGCGCTTATACTGCGCATGCGCGACGTCTCCGCTCTGTCAGTGCCCTCAGAAAGGTTGCGCAAAAACATGGCAGCGCCCTATACTGTTGGGCCGCCGCGGAACCTGCACCACTCTCTCCGAGCCCTCACTGCAACCACCTGAGGTAATTAACACACCCCTACACATATGTCTCACTAGGTGTTACACTTGACTGATACATGAATGTATAAGTGTTAGTTGTGGTCAGACGTTTTAAGATTAGTGCGGAAACAAGTATCAATTCTTATAGCAGCAATTTAGTTTCCTCTAAAGTTAAATAGAGTCCACACTATAACAGCTCAGAACGGAAACGTATGCCTGATTAGAGGGGACACTCAGAGATATTGGATCCTCTTTACACACTGTGGGGTGTCCGTATTGATGGTAAAGCTGTGTGGTGACCACAATAAAACATTCGATTAGATCAGCATTAATGGTCTGGTAAAAGTATACCCGATCCTGACACCGTGGGGGTGAAGTGGGCAAAAGTGTGAGTAGGCTCAATATGTACTTACTGTACAGTATAGTGAGGCACGATGTCCTTTAGTACACCGTATCACAAGTATATCCTCATATATATATAATATATATATATATATATATATATATATATATATATATAGTACCTATAAAGAAGCATGGTGTCCTGTAATACACCGTATCACGGATATTGCATCACATATATTAGTAGTACTTGTGGTTAGGCACAGTGTCCTACAATACACTGTATCATGAGTATAGCCTCAAAAATATAGGAAGGTATTGGTATATTCAGAGTCGTAACCTCCTCTTCCCAGAGAGAGGTGCACCAAAATGTTGAAACGCAACCTCTCCACAACACGCCGTTACATCACTTGATGTTGACACGCACGCACCAACATATATTTCGCGTATGACAAGTAAGAATTTATAGACACAATCTTCCTAAAAGGAAACAGAGATAAAACCATACTAAGTCATCTACAGAGTGGGATACCTCTAATGATGAGGGGGAGGGACTTTTGTTTTGAACTTCTGGTGACAGAGCAGATAGATATAGGATGTTTTTTTAGAATGAGGCCCCCACGATCCACTCTTCCACAGAAGAGGAAGACCCAAAGAAGACAGTCGAATTGGCTTAAGGGACAGACTTCTGGGCCTATCGAGGGAGATACAGAGGACCCTTCAGACATCACAAAGGAGATGAAAATAATGACAACAACCAAGTCATCAATCTGTCCTCATACAGACTGGACGATTATTACATTAGGGCACTAAATAAGGGACTGTCCTTTTCCCCATCAGAGGATTTTTTTACTCTTTGACTGGGTTAAAGACACAAACCTTTTAACTATAAAACTTCTCCTCCATAAATTCTTCAAGAAAAGAGAACCCGCGCAACATAGGCATCAGGGACTTGCTAACTTAGATTCTAGGGACATTGAATACCTTAGGGACCTTTCCTCCCTCCTTGATGAATCCTCAAGGAGACAGGTAATTCACCAACATGAAGCCACAATCTATGTTTACCCCCCCCCCCCCTCCCGAAGTGCCAATGTTGAGATATTCACTAAACTTGTTATTAGAGATCTAGAGCAACTTAAGCCAACAATGAGCTTTGGCAATCTCAGCCCTAGGGAGTGTATGGCCCTGAAAGAACTCAAAGAGAAGACCGATATAACCAAACTTTCTGATAAAAGGGGGAACATGGTTATTTTGAACACTGAAGACTATATGAGAGAGAACAATAGGTTGCTCTCTGACAGGACCTGCTATTCTATCCTGATTACGGACCCCACTATCCAATTTAAAAAGGATCTCAAGGTGATTCTTGATAAGGGAATAACTGACAAGGTCCCTCTCTAAAAGGGAATATGATCAGCTCTTAACCCAGTCACCTAAGATGGCAATGTTTTACAGCTTTCCCAAGATCTATAAGAAGACAACCCCACCACCAGGATGCCTTATAGTATCTGGGATCGCAGACCTAACGGAACAAGCTAGTGTCTATGTGAATCAAGTTTTGAAGCCATTTGTTAAAACGTTGCCTTCTTATTTGCAGTATGTGATACTAAAGATGTCCTTAATAGGTTAAATGATGTGACTATAGACACAGAAACTCTGCTCATTAGTCTTGATGTGGAGGCATTTTATACGTCTATAATACATATGGCCGGGTTAAATGCGGTTACGAATTTTCTAATAAACTTCTTCCAGAACTTAACTGACTTAATTTGGGAGGATGTCACAATTTAGTATATCTTTGGGGAGTGTCTCTAACTCTGACTCATAGCAAGCCAGAGCCGGATACAGATTGGCGCACACACACCAAGGGGCGTTCCAACCAATATCCACCCCTCAGATTGACATCCTCAGAAGTTGCTAGGCCCGCCCTTGAATACTGATACATCATTCAAGGCTGTAACACACATACAGGCCTTTGGAAGGAATTAACCTTTCCACTGCCTGCACTAACAGGACTGACAGAAGAAAGGCACTGGGAAAAGAAGCTATGTTATACATATATTCAGTGTAGGTACCTGCAAAATTGGGTTATGCCTTGAGGTGGCTTGCAGGCTTATAAAGCTTTGGCCAAAGGGTTTAAACAAAAACAAAATTTAACAAAATAATACTTATTCATGAGATCCCTATTTTATTTTAGCCTAATTGGTAGTAGCGCAGCTACTCGTTTTTGTTTTTGTTTTTCTATATGTAAGGCCTATCTTTTTACCAGCAGCAAACTTCTATAGGGAGAAGCGCGTTAATATGTACAATCTTTAACATCTTGTGCAATTCGTATTTTAAAAAAATAAATACATTAATGTGGACATCAATGTATCTATTGTTAAAGTGCTATTTTTATTTGATCAAATATATCAAGTTGTCAAGATATCCCATAAAGTCTCCTATTTTGACAATATTTACGCTACAATTTTTGAATTTGTATAATATAAAAGATCTTAGCACAAATAAATTGTACACAATGCTAAAAATATTATAAACCATCATTCTGATTTAAATCACTGTAAAACACGAGACTTGTACCTTCTTTAACAGCTTCAGTGCACACATTTTGAATATTTAGAATATAGAGCTAATGATATCATTAAACAAAAAAAAGACGGGGTGTGTGCCGAGCACACGCGTTCTAAGTGAAACTTCTTTGTCTTTTGTCACTGAAATTGTAATTACTGTATACAGTACTCTCAACAGTCTTTCATTCAATCCAAAAACATCAAAATACAATTTCAGTGATAAAACACAAATCACTTCGAAGGTGCACGCTAGGCACACGGCCCCCACAGGAGCAGAGTAGTCAGTGTCACACTGCTTTGCAGGGTCAGAAAGTGTAAAAGAAACAGAAAGAGCAGAAACACTAGAAACTTCCCTAGTCAGCGTTGTCATAATTGGACTTTCCCCAGGTTTAGTATTAGTAACTCTAGAAACATGCTGCTGTTAGTCCCTTGACCCTGAGGTTGCACTTCCAAAAATGATGTTGTCATCTGTGTAATGCCTGTCGCTACGACTCTTGACGGTGTCATCTTGGCTTTTGTTAGTCATGGGGAAGTAGAGCACTTGGTGGATTTCTGGCTGAAGGGTACCTTACAGGTGCAAAGTGCTATTTTCTTTTTTCCACTATGGCTTCTATGTTTAAATGTATTTGTCTTGTTCGTCAATACACGACTAGTGCTGCTCACACCCTGTTTATGCTTTACGTGTGAACAACATTGCTGCAAAAGATGTACTACCTCGAAGAGTTTGGTTACGTTAAATAAACTTGCTTTTGAAAAACCCACTTAGAGGGCTGTGAACTTTCAGCATTGGCCACCTAAGTTAACGCCTTGTTAAGTGGTAACGTATCTTCAAAGCTAACTAACGCAGTGTTAACTGCTGTTGTCAGACGGAAATTGGCATAGTATAAATTGTTTATGCAAAGGAGGAGCGAGAAAGGGAGAGAGAGAAGGAAATCATGTGGTGGGGCATCTGCACCACAAAAAGGAGCACACCTGGGATATATGGCAATATGGATATACAAAGTATATTTAAAGCAGCAATACAGGTTTCACTTAAAAATAATAATAATTAATTACAGGATTGTAGCAGGGGGTCTTCGGAGTTGAACTGTGTTAATTTAAGTTTCAGGGACCCCCTGCTTACAGAGATACTTACCTCCATAGGGGGTTCCGGTATCTCTGCAGTCACAGAAACTGGGGACCTTACTTAATTGCAGGGTTTAAATGACCCGCATCACTTGGGCCAATTGGAAGCTGTGATTGTCACGGGAGACCAGGACTAACACACCAGGGATCAACTCGCCAGACAGAATAACAGAGTTAATAAAAGTGAATTTATTGGAAAATAATATCCACAACTGTTACAGACATATACTCCTAACTGGGGATACTGGGGAATAATCTGCAGGCCTAGGTGCAGGGACCTCTGTGAAGAGATTTCCCCCATTCTGCTCTCACGCAGTGCTCAGCAGGCACTGCTATCAGAGACCCTAACCGACACACAGGAGCCCAGAACTCTGGGACTTCTAACTGCCACTGGCTCTGGCTGGAACCGGCTGGAACTAACTCTGGCTGGAACTGACTCTGGAATCCCCATTAGAAGATAGAACTAACTAGGGGCATGAGCAACCGGCAAACTCCGATTGTGCATGCTCGGTCGGCAAATTCCGATAGCGCATGCGCACGAGCAGCCAGCAATTGCCGATCGAGCATGCACACATGCAGTCTGCAAGTGCCGATCACGCATGCATGGCCAACGGCTACAAAATTGGGACAGCACCCCAAAAGGTCAGGACAGAGCCCTAAAAACTGGGGCTGTCCCAGGTAAAGTGGGACATCTGGTCACACTAGACTTAACCCGTTCACAAAAAGTTACTTGTGACATAGAAATATAAATATTAGGGATCATATAAATGTCTGAAACACATCATAAACTATAGTATTGTTTTTAATGATCAAAGTGGTATTTCTGTGTGAACTAATATGTTATATAATGTACTGTAATGATGACTGTATTAAGTATGGGTGTAGAATAATGTATATCCATAGATATTGCAACAATAGTAATTCATATTTAATTTGTATTAATGTACAATTAAAATAAATCAAGAAAGGACACTACAAATAATGGAAAAAATTAAGAAGTGTAAAAATATAAAATTTGACAATATTATAGTAAGATTTACATTTGCTTTTGTTAATCTATCTTATCTTATTATTAATAACGCGCCTTAAAGTTTGAACGATGCGCATGGGCAGTGTGTTGAACGCATCTCTGAGACATTAAAATCCCTGTTAATAGGGCTGCTACTTTGGTGAACGGACGTTATTTTTGCATCTCATGGATATGTGGATACCCATTAATAAGCCGAAAAATAACATCCTTTCCCAATTTTCATAATGCATGTAACTAACGCTAAATCAACGTGGATCTACCCCAATGTTTTTCGCTGATTATTCAACATAAAACATACATTATGTATGTGTAAAAAAATGTAGTGATAGGCTGCAACCACTATGTGGAGATAGAGGCAAAGAGAACACACAAAATATATTGTCTAATACAGCGGTGCGCAAACTGGGGGAGGAGAATTTCTAGGGGGGGCGCAGCGGTTACAGAGGCCCCACGCTCTTCCCCATGGCATATAAATAAAATGCCTCTGTAACTCAATTACCTGCTCTCTGCCGGGTCTTCGGCGATGCGTCGCCTCGCAACGCGGCATCAAATGACGCTGCGGGTCATGTGACATCACATGTCGCCATGGCAACGCACGTCAAATTACGCAACAGGGTCATGTGACGTGACGTCACATGACCCGTGACATCATTTGACACGAGTCATTGGAGAGGGGGGGCGAGAACGCTGCAGTTCCCAGGCCGGGGGGCGCAGCTCGAGAAGTTTGTGCACCCCTGGTCTAATATAGTGTTTTTTAACCTGTGTTCTTTGGAATCTTGGTATTCCCTGGGACAGGGGTCGGCAACGGCTCTTTCCGCTCCCACTTGCGGCTCTCTGCAGGTTGCCGACCCCCAGCTGCTGCCTCTTTCCCTCACTGTCCTGGCGGTGGCTGCGGGGGGGAAGGGGGGCGCAGGCCGATGCTGATCAGTGCCTTAAGCACTCAACGCGTTTCACCCATAAGGTGGGCTTCTTCCCCGGGGGTAGTGTGCATGTGTCTATTTGAGGGGGGGGGGGGTAGTGTATGTATGTATGTATGTATGTATGTATGTATGTATGTATGTATTGTGTATTTGTAAATGACACTGTTTTACGCAGAAAAACAATGAAAAAAACTAAATAAAGGGACTTATTATTGTGAGGTGCATTTTATTCCCCCACATATTTTGTCCTATGTTAATGCTTATACAGTATATACCTATTAGTGTGTGTACAGTATATGTACAGTATGTATTTGTGGGAGTGCAATATTCATGCATGTGTTGCGGCTCTCGGAATATTTTGGAGAAAGATATATTTTTTAATAAAATGGCTTTTCTTCCTTGAGAGTTTGCAGACCCCTATCCTAGGAGTTTTCGCGAGCTTCCGCAGGGGGGAAAAAGTGATAGATGTTTAAACCCTCTCACTGCCATGGTAAAGAAGTAGTAACTGTTATAGCATCTGTTAAGCGTGTGGGGTGATCATGAGTAACATAATTTTCTGCTCGGCTATTTGCATGACTTATGGCACTTTGAACGGAGGTGCTCTGAAAAATTGTGTTATTTATTTCCTTCTGTATTAGTTTAACCTCTAATAATGGCTACTACATCTGCAGTTTCCACTCATATAGCCAACGGACTTTTCTTATGTAACCTTGCCCAAAGGAGTGTTACGTCAAGGTAGTGTTAGTTAGGCAAAACTGCTCAGTGTGGCAGGGTTACCTTTCTCAGGTCATGGGCCTCCGTGCAGGCTGGTGTACTAAGCATTGATGGAATGAAGGGTGCCAGGAACTTTATTTAAACAAACAGTTCTTTATTCATTATTGTAGATGTAGCGGTGTTACCCCCACCCTCTGGGAGATTTCCCGGCTACCAGGTATGTGATGATGCTGCATTCCTGTTGGCTCACAGAAAGGCTGAGATCCCGCTGATGTTGTTGGGGAAACAGGACAGGCTTTAGGGGTGATAGCTGGTTCCCCTGCATTCTGGTGTCAGCGCCTCCATCTGCCGCAAGGTCAGGGAGTGCGGGAAGCAGTCCCTGCGGAAGAACTCTCTCATACACCCCCTGACAGACTGCAAGTCCAGGCAGGTGTATATTTGATAAAAGGAATATCTTTATTCTTCTCCATCACAGAGTACAAGATACAGGCAGCACTGCATACTTAACACTGGTCTCCAGTCTCAGGATGGTCCCTGGACTCAACCCCCAGTCATGTGCCCCAGAGGTCGGTCCTAACTCTTCCCCTACTACAGAGCAGAGGGTATGGTTCTCACTCCCACTCCCCTAAGGGAGGGGACAGAAGGTGACAGAGCCCTGAACACCTCTTCTGTAAGACCAGTCTCTCAAATGTGAGAGACAACTGAAACAATTTGGGTGTGCAGCCCCTTAAGTAGCCCCTTAAGTACCAAGGGGGAGAGTCCAAGGTCTGAGCTGCTTGCTGGTGGGGAAACCCCTGGGAGCCTAACACTGCCTGCACTGTACCAGGACTTACATATCAGACAGGGTAGATTAGTAGCCAAGCCAGGCATTGCTATATAGACATTCATACTTGTTCCCTGGGGACTCAAGCAGCACTGTAGGGAGGTACATGGTGTCACATTTTCATATATTTTAGTTGGATAAACGGCAATCCCTTGCATGTGGACGTGAGGTGCACCTTCTATTGAGGATCCCAAATCCTGTCATCCTGTTCAGATCCCTCATAGTCCCTACATTGCTTGCTAGTGTGCTATTTGTGCTTGTCTGTTGACAAGTCCCCTCTGTGACACTTCTCAAGGTGACCATACCCACTACCATATAGTTACACACTTAAGAACAGACGAGGCTCCTCTTCTCTTGTCCTCCAGGAACCTAAGGGCCTAGAAGCTTCTGCAGCCCTTAAATACACTTCTGTTAGGTCACCATCCCCCTGGATACAGGGGGAAAGTTGGGTGTGGCTAGAATTATACTTGGTATCTTATACTAAGTTAACAAAACACACAAAACCCCAGCAAGCTCTTTTTGGGAACCCCTGAGCCCCCACAATATATATATATATATATATATATATATATATATATATATATATATATATATATATATATATGTATATATATATATATATGTATTTAAGTGTCAAAAAGGAGAGCTATTGAGTGTGGCATATGTATACAACAAACGACAGATAAGCCTAATGCTACATCCAACATGACAAAAATACACAGTAAAATACTTATATATTCTCTTGAAAAAGGGTCATTTAGTTTTAACCCTTTGGGTAAAGCGTTGTAAGCTTGCGAGCCACGACCAGGCAGACCCTGTTCGCAAGTCCTAACACTACCAGAAAAAATACTAATATACCTCTATTAGGATTTAAATTCTCATTTACCTCTATTAGGAGGGAGAAAGACCACATTGGATCTATATCCAGTAGAATGAAAGGACCTACTAACTTGGGAAGTGGGGAGGGGCGGGCTTAAAACCTGGGAAGGAGGAGCCACAAATCTCCAGCAGCTGAGACCGCTGAGAATAGGTTAACAAAACACACAAAACCCCAGCAAGCTCTTTTTGGGAACCCCTGAGCCCCCACAAAATATATATATGTATTTAAGTGTCAAAAAGGAGAGCTATTGAGGGTGGCATATGTGCAGTATACAACAAACGACAGAGAAGCCCAATGCTACATCCAACATGACAAAAATACACAGTAAAATACTTATATATTCTCTTGAAAAGGGGTCATTTAGTTTAACCCTTTGGCCAAAGCATTATAAGCTTGCGAGCCACATCAAGGCAGACCCTGTTCGCAAGTCCTAACACTACCAGATTAAATACTAATATACCTGAGTGTGAGTATCTGTTTCACATATATATTTAGGGTCACCCCCAATTGGTGTGGATTACTTGCATGTTCAGGGGCAAAAAACCCTGTTTGAAGTCAAATATTATATTTTTCTTTGCATGTGTTATTGTTTTTATATTGAGATCCATCTTGGACATCCTAGCTGCAACATTACTCAACGGGCCAGTATTAATCTTTTATTTTATTGCGTATTTTCTGGTCCAATATTCTGTGCATTTTGAATTATTATATTGCTTTCGTGGTTTAATGTGTACACCTACATTCAGGGAGCGTCCCAGTTTATTTATATCAAATGTGGGAGAACCCTTGAATAAAAAAAGGCAGTATTTTAATAATCTAGCATAGCAGTTGGACATTACACCATATACCGATGAACCCTCCTTAGAAGCTGGCCAAGGAGGGTTACACAAGGGTGTCTCATAAGGGAAAAAAAGTATTCATTCCTTACTCCACAAAATGGCAATCAGACTTCTCCCTGGACTAAGATCCTTCCCATGTTAATTTATTTGGTATATCACTGAATACCTTTCCTTTCTAAAACAGATGTCCAACCTGTAGTTTTTTAATAACTACATACTATCTGGCATTTCTTTATTTCTAGTGGGGTTCTGCTGTTCAAGCATTTAGACATTTACAGTTACAAGACTCATCACATTTATGCTACATAGGGTTATGAGTGCGCGCAACTTGGGGACTTGCTGACACACTATCTTCCCTTGGATCTGGTGCAAGACGGCTTTGCTATTTATTTGTTCTTGTTATTTTCCTTAGTGCATCACCCTTATTTTATTCCCATTTTGGAGTACTGGTATCCACCTCTCTTGTGGCTTACTGTAAAGAACCATTTCTTTTGTTGCTGTGAAATCTCCTTTCTTCCTACCTTAAGGAATGACCTGTGTCGTTTGTACTCTCCTTGTACTCTCCTTGTACTGTTTGTACTCCTTGGGATGAATAGTTCTGTTGAAAGCTGCTAGTATTGACGCTGAATATATTTAAGTAATAATCCCCAAAGAACAGGGCTTCACCTCGGGCCTTCAACTCTTCCAGCCAGGGCATTATTGGCCAGTAATGCCCTGTTCTGAGGGGATTATTACTATTATAGGCTAAATGTAGGATTTTTTCATAAAAAATAGACACTTTTGTAAAGATATATAACTCGGAACTTCGCTAATGCACCTGTGTAGGAAAAATAAGTAAAGTAGCAAATGAGAAGGGAGAGAAGTGGAGGGGGAAGAGGTGAGTGGGGGAGAGAGGAGAGGTGAGGGGGGGAGAAGAGAGGTGAGGGGGAGGAGAGGTGAGGGGGGGAGAAGAGAGGTGAGGGGGCAAGGGAGGAAGAGAGGCAAGGGTGGGGGAGAAGAGATAGGTGAGTGGGGATTGAGGGAGGTGGTGGAGGAGGGGAGAGGTGAGGGGAAGGAGCGAGAAGAAGGGGGGAGCGAGTTGAGGGGGGGAGCGAGGTGAGGGGGGGAGCGAGGTGAGAAGGGGAGTGAGGTGAGAGGGGGAAGCGAGGTGAGGGGGGAGGGAGCGAGCGCGAGGAGAGAGAGATGTGAGGGGGGAGGTGGGGGGGAGAGAAGTGAGGGGGGAGGGAGAGGGGGACAGGTGACGGGTAGGGGGAGGTGTTGAGGGGGGAAAGGGATGAGAAGTGAGGGGAGAAGGGGGAGGTGTTGAGGGGGTTAAGGGATGAGAAGTGGGGAGGAGAAGAGGGGGGGAGATGTGGGTGAAGGGGAGAATGGGAAGAGAAGTAGGGGGGACAGTGATTTTAACTACAAACTAAAAAAACAGATAAAAATGACCTTATCAAAAGCTATGTAAGTGGTGGAAGAAATATTACTTTGTTTCAAGTAACAAAGTTACTATTTGGGACCACCAGCTTCTGCCAGCAATAGCAGGAGAGTGAGGGAGGGGGAGAGGCAGGGGGGAGAGTAAGAGAGCCTGCATGTGCTGTGTGAGAGCCTGCATGTGCTGTGTGAGAGAGCCTGTGTGAGAGTGCCTGCATGTGCTGTGTGAGAGAGCCTGTGTGAGAGAGCCTGCATGTGCTGTGTGAGAGAGCCTGTGTGAGAGTGCCTGCATGTGCTGTGTGAGCGAGCCTGCATGTGCTGTGTGAGAGAGCCTGTGTGAGAGTGCCTGCATGTGCTGTGTGAGAGAGCCTGTGTTGCTGTGCTGTGAGAGGAGAGGAACAGCGATGCCGCGCTCCCCTTGCCTCTCTGAAAGGTGAGTTGGCAGGGTGCCAAAAATTATGGGCATTACTGAATGAATAATGCCCGTAATTCTAACCAATCAGAGGGCAGGGATTTCATTAATCCCGGAATTTTACTGCTTCAGCCTATAATTGTATATAATATATATGGTGTTAATTAACTCACAAAATCTTTTACACAAGTAGGAATTAAGAAATCATTAACAAACCATGTAATAATGTTATTATTTATTTTCATTTGCTGTCATAAGACAAAAAATACAAAGGTACAGAATATTATAAAATCAATGATAAATAATATAGATAATTCCATAGAGCTGTAATAAATAAGCAATTTTTTTTTCTAAGTAATATGAAAGTGAGGTATCCTAGGAATGTGTCTAGTTATAGTTTAGTGCTTTTGTATATCCCTACCCTAAACTGAATAACTTTTATGATCTTGTAGTTTCAGATGTGCAAAACTGTTCAGATTCTGTTTGAAAATACAATAATGTCTCCCTTTTGCTGCTGAAAATCACAACGTTGTAAATACAATAGCCAGATGAATCAATAACGCTAGATTCTACAAACAAAAAACTACAAAGCATTGAAATATGACCTCTAAAAATCATTTTACTGTAGTTCCACTAGAGGGAGCTCAGGACACCTTGATACTCCTAAACAAAGAGGCAACTCCGATTAGTTTCCCTGTTTTGCATTAGCCAATAAATACTTTTCAAGTCTCCGTCTGTAATAGGTAGTTAGTTGAGCAAGATAAGTTAATAATAGTGTAGCTCCCCACCAATAATTTTTTTTTCTTACGCACTATTGATTTTTAAAAATGGTTTAAAGGCCCAAACCCAAGTTCACCTTGATAAAGGGCCTGTAGCCCAAAACACGTAGGTGTGCTGTTTGTGTCTATGATCCAATAAACTCTATTTTTAATCGTGGGAACGCTCCCTTGTATTTTTGCCAGCTAGCACTGGAAGTAGTGCTCTGTCTTCTCTCCTTCTTGTTCCCAAACCCAAGTTTACATGGCAGCCTCTGCTTCATATTCTTACTTGCTCAGTTGTGCATATTCTGTACAGCCCTTTGTAAACTTTAATTAAAAATAACAACTACTTCAATATAAAAAATTAAGAACAAGTGAATATATAATGTGAAAATAAATGTAATAACTATTTAATAAATACAAACTAAATTCAGTATTATAAATTGATAATAAATGATAAATTAATAATCTTGCATATTCTGAATAGAGTAGAGAATCAGTTAGACGATCCGATCTCCAAAATAAACAAATCTCTCTTCTGGAAATTACGGAGTAAATATTAGACGACCGTTTTAAATTCAAGTTCTCATTCAACTCCATCCACTATCTGCAAACAAAATGGATTACAGGCATACCCCGGTTTAAGGACACTCATTTCAAGTACACTCGCGAGTAAGGACATATTTTCAATAGCACCATACCCCTGTGTCTGTGCGCTCGCTTCACGAGAACGGACACTTATTCTGCCCTACAGACCGCCGTAGTAGTGACGCGCTGATTCCCCTCGCCCAATAGGCAAACGGCAGCTTGCGCATGCGCCTATCAGCATGTCCTGAACAGCAATACCGGCTCCGTACCTGTACCGAAGCATCGATAAGTGGGGAAAAGGTAGTGCTTCACTTTAAGTACATTTTCACTTTGCATACATGCTCTGGACCCATTGCGTATGCCTGTATTGTCAATTTAAATTCACACAATTCCTAATTGCATTTATACCTTTTAGATGTAGCTAGACTTGTCTATCCCATTTCCAGGCTCTATCAGACCCATGGAAGCTGGAAACAAGCCGTGGTCATGAAGAATTTAAATCAGGCTACAGTATATAAGACTTGTGTGACGGAAAAAACACGGTTCACATTTTTATATAAAACAATTCACTCATGTCTAGTCACATATATAAACGTATTAAAGCTGCAGTTCAGGCAATATCCTGCATGTGTGTTTTTTCTTTTAATAAATCAGTTCTGTAGCAACAAAAAATACTTTTAGCATTTTCTGTTTTTAAAAAAACAACTTTGAAAGACCAATTTTCTTGTATTCTATTTTAACAACTATTTACTAAGGCACTGCCCCTTCATGTCCTGTCACAAGCTCTGGCACACCCCTTTGTGAGCCCTGCCCTCCCTCTTGCACATGTCAGTGCAGTAGTGCTCATGAATATTCATGAGCTTCCACTGAGTGACAGAAACAGAGGAAATATATTCCCCATATTTAAAGATGTCGCCAAACTTTGCCGATCAATAGACGGAGAACGAATTGACCAGCAGCTATGCAGTTCTTTAGGTAAGTAGAGATTGCCCACATGAAACTATTGAAGTAAAAAAAAACTATAATTTTTTTTTTTTTAAAAGCCTGAACTGCAGCTTTAAAATGTAACCTAAATGCAAGACATGTTGCAGGCTGTAATAACTTTAATAGAGCTACAAGAAAGTACTTCACTGAATTAATAATACTAAAGTGCACAGAGCTTTTCTAACCTTTTATAGCTCAGTCATGGTGAGATTTACCATAAGAAGGGATGTATTGTTGGTGCATTCAAAGGTTTCACGACCTATTAAACAAAAGCATGAGGTCACTGTTTTAAATGTTTGAGTTTGTGATTGTCGTATGTTACAATATCTTTTAATGGACCAACAAGACAACATCCTCCGGACGTGAAGACCAAAGATTGGGAGTTTGACATCTCATGAGCCTCATCATCAAAATGACTGTAAAGCTCTGTACGCCATGTATAATTCTTACATTGCTGCATTCAAAGGCAACTAACAACAAATCTACACCTTCCTGAGAGCTCGGGTCATTTATCAAATTGAGAAACACTTCTGCTGTTATGAACGAGGTTAATTGTTGTTTAAAGTCCAGCTGAAATCTACCTGTTATTTATTTTATTACTACCATATAGCTATTTGCAGCAAAGGATGAAGAGGAGCACAGCAGTGATTCCCAGCAGCTTCCAGCTAGTGTAGCGCCAAAAAATGAGGGTAACTCCAAATGGGGATCAGTTATAAAAATAGTATTTTATTGGTCAGTAGAGAAGAATACAATGGCAGGAACGCACCTACGCGTTTCGTCCGTAAAGGACTCCTTTACGTACGAAACGCGTAGGTGCGTTCCTGTCATTGTATTCTTCTCTACTGACCAATAAAATACTATTTTTATAACTGATCCCCATTTGGAGTTACCCTCATTTTTTGGCGCTACACTAGCTGGAAGCTGCTGGGAATCGCTGCTGTGCTCCTCTTCATCCTTTGCTGCTTGTGACTACCTTCAGAGGACGGCACGCTGGAATTGATCCACTAACCAAGGACACCAGAAAGGAAGGTAAAAGGCTGCAGCACATTATATTTTTTACCATCCATTGCTGGACTTATTTGAGTTATTCCTCGGGGTGGAGTACACTTCATTAGGAGACCTATTTTGGGGTACCCGCGTGGGGACCACCAGGCCTCCAGTTTCTCACCCTGAGATGTTATGCCAATATACTCTATGTCCTGAAGTTTGGATCTATTATTGGAATTAATTGAATATTTATGGACTATTCATGGTGATGCACCAATACACTGTTCTATTCATGCATATAGCTATTTGCACAGATACTGTTTCTATATATTTTTTTATATGTGTACCGCTGTTTTTCCAATTGAAAAAAAAATATATAAAAAAATATTACTACAAAATTGCCATTAATATGTGCACATAGTAGTACTGTACATGATTTGTAAGTGATCTGCAGATACCAAATTCAAGTTACAAAGTTTGTAAGGTATATTAGCCTTTTCTTCTTAGAGTCTGAATTACTTTGTGCTGAAACAATTATCGATGTGTTTCCTTTTTTCTCCTATTGTAGATTTCGGAGGTAGTATTTTTAATCAAATTAATAAAATTATCAAGTTCGCTGATGGCTTTCCACAATCCTTGTATTTTTAACTATAAGAAAAGAGAAATAAATCGGACAAATTAGTAGCCGGAAAAACTGCATATGTCACAAAAAACAATGGGGTCTAATGGACATATCTATCAATGTAAAGGTGGTGCAAATTTGTGGAGAAAAAAATGTCACCATACAGCATGTATCAAAGAAAAAAATCCAATTATCAGCAATAAAAAATATTCTTCAGAAACCTGGTGCATTATTTTGCCCCAGAAGTGCCCTTTGTTTGCCTTGATACAGTATACCAGTATGATCCAGGTCCACAGAGATTAATTAATGACTTACGAGGTGTTAATTGAAGTTAACACCTTCTAAAGTGCTAATGGGTATCTTCAAAGCTCACTCGCCCAGAGTTAAGTGCTGTTTTTAGCCATAACTGGCTTTGCATTGACTGTAACAGACCAATAAAATGCAAAAGAGGTGCTTGATGTAACCACCCCTAGCCACAGAGCTCTGTTATAGTTAACACGGGGCTTTCAGAATGCATTATTTGGGTATGACCTAACGGTGGTGTGAGCACTCTCCAGAGTCTGTAATATGGATTTTGCAGGAGAGGGAGATGGAGGAAGGGAGAGAGAAGAGAGGATAGCAAATGACTCCTATTTAGATTTTTCCCGGGTATCTCGGGGGTGTCTATTTTATGTGTACAGCTTTCTCTCCATGTGTTATCTAAAGGTGTGGCTGAGGGCGATATATATATATACAGTAAGTCCTCGTTTTACGACGCTTCGCTTTACGACGAATGGCTTATCCGACGCTGTCCAATGCATCCCTATGGCTGGTTTTACGACGCCAAAATGACTTATCCGACGCTCTTACGACACTTTGCAAAGTTGCAACATTATGTAAATCAGAAAGCTGCAGTCAGGGAAATCGTCCAGATGAGTCTGTGTGAAGGTTTAGTGGGGTATTTATGCCTTTAAACATGTCTAACAGTTTTATTATACAGTTCTGGATTCAATAAATATAATATTTACCTCATAATGTATGTGTGTGCAGCATAATCTTATTGTTTGAGTAAAATATTTTGTGTATTTTAGCATTAAAAATGCCTTCAGGAACGGAACGTTTGATTTAAACAGTGTTCCTATGGGAAAACGGGTTTCGCTTTACGACGCTTCGCTATCCGACGCCATTTTGAGTAACGCATTGCGTCGGATAACCGAGGACTGCCTGTATATATATATATATATATATATATATATATATATATATATATGTAGAGGTATCAGTACCGTGTTAGCCGAGCTTCAATAATCAAAAAATAAATAGATGATACCGTTCTGTGGCTAACGAAATGCTTTTATTTGTGTGAGCTTTCGAGATACACTGATCTCTTCTTCCGGCGATGTTACAATGAATGAAGCAAGGATTACTTAAAAACAGTGTCTATATATATATATATAGTATAGCTTTTGCTTGCTTCATTCATTGTAACATCGCCGGAAGAAGAGATCAGTGTATCTCGAAAGCTCGCACAAATAAAAGCATTTCGTTAGCCACAGAACGGTATCATCTATTTATTTTTTGATTATATATATATATACATACACAAACACAACAGCTATTATTGATCTCATTAACATACTGTAGGCGGCTTTGTGTTAGTTTCAAATAACATGTCTTGTGTTACGCATGTCTTGGCGTTAGCTCCTTCCTGATCCTGAAATATGAGTTTTGCTGGAGAGAGAGTCCTGTTTTACTACAGTCTACAGTTACTACAGTCTCCAGATATATATATCTGGAGACTGTAGTAAAACAGGACTCTCTCTCCAGCAAAACTCATATTTCAGGATCAGGCATTTTTATTGCATGGGATTCATGCCGGGGCCTCTGGTGCGGATATTAGATATTAATGGGTATCAGCTCCGGCATCAATCCGATACAGGAAAAAATGCAAGTCCCCTCTTGCCGCTTATCGGCAGCTTCTCAAAACCTTCCTGCCAACTTTTCCTGGTGGGAGGATTTTGAGAGGAATTCTCTATTCTAGAGCCATGATTAGCCTCGATAATCTAATCGGGGCTACTAGAATTGCACGAGTTTGAAAACCTGCCGATAAGTGGCTTCTCGGTGCTCGTTTGGCGTTTTTTTGTTCTCTGAAAAAAATTGCCGAAAAGGTCTTTTATCGCCGATTTATCAGGGCTTACTAAATAGCACTAGGCTTTTTTGGTGAAAAGGCCTCGATCAGTGGCTTATCGACACTTAGTGCATAGGCCCCATGATGTAACTTGTCCAAAGAATGGATCAATGCATCAAAACACACTTTTTTTCTGCATTGATACATAAATCCAATATTTTTTACAAATCTGTAATAATACATTTCTTACCTTAGTGAATTTTTTCAATAGCTTCTTCATACTTTTCGTTTTCTTTGAATGCAGCACACATTTAGCCTACGGGAAACGCAAACAGCATGATAGTAAGAAATTGCAGGGATTATAAAGCTTGGAACATACAGTAAATGAATGCTAATGAAATTCTCCTTTATTTCTAAAACATTCTGCACAATCATTTTTTAATAATCATGTTTAAAATATTAATGTTTGCTGTATAAATGCCCCAACAAAGCGCTATTTTGAAAGGTTTCAGTGACAGGCAAATGTTATTTCCACATCCTTAGTCATCACAACTAAAATAAGTAAAGTAAACGCATAGAAGTATCTCTGTGCAGGTTTTTTGGAGAACTCATATTTTTCTATCTACTAAAGTAAAGGATGCAGAAACCCGCAATAAATATTTATTCGTGAAGAATCACTGATAGGAAAGAAATTTACTATCGAAAGCTCATTGATATGAATACATATTTTCAAACTGGGATCTGCCTAAGGACACATTCAGTATTAAAGTACTGTAGCAATAAAGCTGCTGCTTTACCAGTAATACAATAACATTCTGTATCTCAATAATGATTCTTCAGCATAATAACCCCATAATAGCCCCATACGAGAGGAGTTTGCAATACATTGCCCACTCACAGAGGAGGGTTTGACATACACAGAGCCTCGCCAGTGCCAGAGCGGTCTGAAACGCGTTGGAAAGTAGTAAAGTCGTAATTTCTATATATAAATTCCAGTCTTATATTTAAAAAAAACATCAGCTGCAAATTGTGGTATATAGAGATTTGTGGTAATTTTCTGTACATTTTCACAAAATTCTTCTTGTGAGGTTTTTATTTATTTTTCCTGTGTCCAAATGCCTTCCTATGTAGTCAGTTTTTTAGGTGAACTTTTAATGAAATACACGATTAATCACAAACCGTGGAAGGCTCTTTATTAAAATCTTGCTTTAATAAGTCACTAGTCGATCAAAGAAGGAACTCGGTTTATAAGAGGAATGTAGACGGATGTTCACAGAGGTACACAATTGGAGACTTTATAAGGTGAAATTATAATGAGGCTTTATTGTGCCTTTTCCTTAACATTAGGAAAACATCCAAACAAGGGGGAAACAAAGCTCCTATTCACTTGGGAGTGGTTCTAGTGAAATACCATGCAATTCACAACTCCTAGTTAAGCATGTCTCCCAGCCCCAAACACATAGCATGACATAAGCAGATATAAGAAGTCTCTTGAGAATGAAAGTCTTATCTGTTAGCTGCTGTAGAGTAAGCTTCTCTGCTCTCCTGGAACCGCACCCATGCGTGCACAGAAAATGTCAGCATCCAGGTTTAGACGTCTTATTTGTCAGCTCCAGAGATCTGTGTTCTCTTGGTCAGTCTCTCCTGGGAGACGCAAGAATCACTGCTCTGTCTCCAAAGTTTAGCTCACAAGTGAGCTAAGGAGTCACTTCCTGTCTCACAAGACAGGCTTTTGTAAGCAATCTAAATCAGGCAGGTGGTGTTTATTAATTGACTACCAGCAGTTAACCACCACAATGCTAGATTAAAGGCACATTACCTGAACAGGGATTACTCCCCTGTTACATACCTCCCCTGTTTGTGGGAAGCTCGGGCTTGCCACGGCCAAAGCCCATCCTTCCACTCTCATTCTAGATATCTCAGTGACTTGAATGAGAGTGGATGGAGGAAGAGAACCCTCAGTCCTGCTGGGATTGGAGCCCTTTCTCCAGTTTATTCGTGTCTCCTCCTGAAGGTGCTTGAGATCAGCACCCCTCAGTCGCTCGAGGAGGACTTTTTCCAAGTATAGTCTTTTTTCTACGTGCGCGGTCATGAGATTTCCCTCGCGTCGGGTGCTCGTCTTATTGTAGGCATACTGTATGGCAGCAGTTGCAGAGCATTTAAAAACAGCCCTTTGAGTTTCCCGCTCTTGAAGCTGTCGCTCTGCCCTTTTCCCACTCAATGGGGTTGCTAATTCAGCCCCTTTGAGATTAAGTTGCAATTCCACACCCACTTCCAGAGAATGTCCCATCTTTTCAGCTTCATCAGCTAAGGATTCTTCTGGTTTAATTCAGCACGTGTACCTTATTTTGTTGCCTGCTGGGTGGCTGAAGGTTTTGCTAGTGCTTGTTTAGGTGGTTCAAATTTTGCAACCTTGTTTTTCAGATGAGCGGTATTCCCAGCTCTCACTGTACCCTTGTCTTCATGGGTTTTTGAGGCTGTGGGATACTGATGCTTAGTCAGGGTCAATACTTGTCCTTGTAGGACTGTAATCTCATCCGCGAGAGATCCCTGGTTTTTGAGTGTGTCTTGCAAGTCTCTTCTGAGGGAATTTATCCGCGCACTTTGCTTTCTCTGAGTCTGTATCAGTCTCCTTCATATTCTGGAGCTCTGTAATTTTTGTTGTCAAGGTTGCTGCTGCGTCTGTTTTCTCCTTGGTGTACTGACTCAAGGGAATGGAACAGTCTCTCTGTCTCTCCAGCTCATGCTCCAGTTTCTGAGCCGTCTCACGCTCCCTCTCATACAGAGTCACCTGGTATCGAAGCTCCGCCTCCAATGATGCTCTGGTGACATGCAACGTGGCCTTTAGCTCCTCATACTGCTCTGTGGGGATGTACTGGGTATTCAGACGTTCCTTCAGCGCTTGTACCTCTTTAGCAGCCTGCAGCTTTTCTTCCTGCAGCGTTTGCTGCTTCTCCTCAGCATACTGGAGGTGTGTACGCAGACCTTGCAGTTGGTTCTGCAGTCGGTGCTCTGCGTCCCTTGAAATGTCCAGCTCCTCAGTGAGACTGTGTAGTTCCTTTCTGGAAACTTCCAGGTCTGTGCGGCAGCTGTTGGTCTCATGATGTGAGGCATCCAGTGCTCTGCGGAGTGTCTGAACCTCTTTCTGAGATACGTCCACCTCTATCCGGACACTGTTGACCTCCTGTTGTGAGGCATTCAGCTCTATGCGAAGAGTGGGAACCTCTTGCTGGAAAACTGTCATCTGCTTCAGTGCCTCCTCATACTTCCGCTTTAGCGTAGCCACCATTTTATCAGATTGACTTTGCTTTTCATCCATGGCGGAAATAGTAGCATTTGCAGTATCTAGCTCAGTCTTGAGATCGTCCAATTCTGTCCTGGCTAAAGAGTAAATTGTGAGCACATCTTTTTGTAGCCTCACGTTATTTTTCTGTAGCTCTGTGTAACCATCTTCCTTTTGATTCAATTGTTCATGGAGCATATCACAGTCATGCCTGGCATTTTTCAGGGCATCTTCAGGGCTGGTCAAGGGATCGTCACTCACTGGTTCCGGCTCCACTTCCCTGGGATGGTTGGTTGAGGGTTCCTCACTGTTGTCACCGGACAGACACTTCTTTGGGGTACACAACTTCTGCCTTGGGCCCTCTGGATATTCGGTTAACCGCAGAACAAATTCTCCATTTTTTCTAGGCTGCAGGGCAACTCGGTCCCCCTTTTCCTCCACAGGATCTGCGGACGTGTCTGTTCCTTCCACGGTAAGTGAAGAACCGCTTTTCTTTTTCCGCCTTTTTAATTTGGATGACACCGTCCCTTCAGGGATATTGGGGTCTCCATCTTCATTTGAAATTTTAGCAGCGTCACTGGATCCACCCGGCTTTTCTTGCAACTGTAATAGCTGACTGAAATATTCGGTGATCCACTGCTCCCGCTCTGTCTCCTGCTGATCATATTCGTCATCAAAGGGAGCGGTCTTTTCTGTTCGTGCCGAGTTCAGGCACCCCCACCATTCTTGGGGTGTTTTGTGGGTGTGACTCGGTTCGTGTTCCCCGTAAGAGATGTATTCCTCTTTATTGGACTGGAAGGGCCACTCTTCCGTGGGGTAGGGTTCATTACAGGAACGCTGCATCTTGTCCTCCATTTTTAGGCTATCAGGTGTAATTTTCTTCCTGACCTCAGGAGGCGCTATTACAGCTGTTGCCACTGTATTTGCTAGAACCCCCAATTGTGGTAGTCCTACAGATGGGCATATTTTGCTTGTAGAGGTCGTAGCTCTCACAGGCATCTCTGTAGACTTTTCTTTCTTGGGTAATTTTTTTTTTTTTTTTCAATATCAGCAGTACTGTGCATGCATTTTCTCTTATCAGGTATACAAGATGTGCCATTGCTAGGTAAAAACGTCTATTTGCTTTACACCATTTACTTGCTAGGTATAATCTCTCATTTGGTATGCTGAATGTGTGGTTGCTAGGTAAAAAAAAAACTTCTGTTTTCTTTACACCATTTACTTGCTAGGTGCAATCTCCCCGCTTCAGCAACAGAATTTGTTTTTCTGCCTGAGTTCAGTAATTTTCAGTCTCATCTTTGGGTATTATGGCATTCACACTTCACACTTTGGGTTTTGCTCCCAAGATATATATATAGGCAGACTTTTTTACTTGCAGAAAAAAAAACATTCTTTGCAGTGGACTATTTCTTTCATTCCCGGCAGGGTGACGCAACACTCAGCAATTGGCTTTGAAATACCTTTTACACAGATCAGAAATCCCTTTTTCCCCTATAGGGCAATTTTACACTCAGCATTTGTTTGCTAAAAATTCCCCTGCTTCAGCACAGTCTTGTATCAATTTTCACACTTTTCTGCATATACTCCATTCACAGCTGGTAGCCCTATGCGGTGTGGCAACCTTTATTTGCAAAATCAGTACCACTCGTGGGTCACCATCTGTATTCACTGCTTCAGCGAAACTTTTGAAAACAACAAACACCTATCCCTTTTTAAGGGCTGACTCACTTCTTGAACCCTGACTATGGCTGGAAGGCAAAACCCCTATTTCAATTACCATATTACACTTTGTGATAGGCAAAATAAGGTTTAGCTACTTCAGCAGTCTCTCTCCTCTTGGGATTGGGGCAAAGAGTCCATCTGTGGTTTTGTAAGTTTCAGTGTAGTGTATCCCTTTAACTCTGATCTCTGCTGCATGAGGTTTTTTTTTCTAAGTTGCTCAGGCTGTTTGCAGGCAAAAAGCAAAACAAAAAAAAATTCACATAAAAATCTCCGGTCCTTTTAAACTTCAAAGACACCTCTCATCTCACTTCGGACACCATATGTAGACGGACGTTCACAGAGGTACACAATTGGAGACTTTATAAGGTGAAATTATAACGAGGCTTTATTGTGCCTTTTCCTTAACATTAGGAAAACATCCAAACAAGGGGGAAACAAAGCTTCTATTCACTTGGGAGTGGTTCTAGTGAAATACCATGCAATTCACAACTCCTAGTTAAGCATGTCTCCCAGCCCCAAACACATAGCATGACATAAGCAGATATAAGAAGTCTCTTAAGAATGAAAGTCTTATCTGTTAGCTGCTGTAGAGTAAGCTTCTCTGCTCTCCTGGAACCGCACCCGTGCGTGCACAGAAAATGTCAGCGTCCAGGTTTAGAAGTCTTATTTGTCAGCTCCAGAGATCTGTGTTCTCTTGGTCAGTCTCTCCTGGGAGACTCAAGAACCACTGCTCTGTCTCCAAAGTTCAGCTCACAAGTGAGCTAAGGAGTCACTTCCTGTCTCACAAGACAGGCTTTTGTAAGCAATCTAAATCAGGCAGGTGGTGTTTATTAATTGACTACCAGCAGTTAACCACCACACTGCTAGATTAAAGGCACATTACTTGAACAGGGATTACTCCCCTGTTACAAGGAATAAAAAGTATCAGAAATTCAGTTTTTGGCATGAAATTGGCATAATGAGATCTAATGTATTTGTTTTTGATGTGCATCAAGACGCCTATCTCTGGAGTGTGATACAAAGGGTGAGAGTCACTAAAGTGCGATAAATTTAAGAGAATGGCAGATAATATGGGATTGTGATACGATAGCCCATATTGCTAGGTTAATCCCAACGATGGTTTGAAAACAGTGGGATTTGTTACTTTGACAACCCTTGTGCTGTTTTTTAGACCATGTTTGCTGTCGGGAGACCTGAAAAATGTGTTTGAAGCAGATATCAAATAATTACTTCTGGCCATTGTACAAAGTCATGAAACAAAATTATTTAGTCAGCACATGCCTGGCAGCTTCCAAATTGGTATGGAAAAAATGTGACGGCATGAATTTTATGAAGCTATACAGTAAATAAAAAATATCACATGTGAGCACATTCACACGTCTCAGACAGGTCTGCAACTCTGCTTCTCACCATTATCTCTTAGCATACAATGCTTCCACTGCAGCCAGGGGTTCTGGGAAATGACATGCAAATGAGCATACAGTTTCAAGATACTGTATACAGCATACACAGTACCAACAACACCACACACATGTCTGAATACTGCATTCAATCGCTACTGTGAAGTTTAATAGTACATAGGTAGTTCATGGTGTTCTAACTTCAAATGTGAGGCACTACCAGAGCAAAATAACATTAACTTTTTCTATATATATATATATATGTAACAGGGTATGTCCCATAGTACCTTTCTTTCCCTGTTATCCCTGTTATGTACGTCCTGTTAGCTACATGCAGTAACAGGTTAAATCTATGGGCTCTTGACCCCCCTTATGTTCCTCTTGTGAGTGATGGAAGTAAGGTGGTGACTCATGGCCTGTGTAAGCCTATCAGGGATAGGTACAGTCCATGAGCCCGCCCCTTCTTGAGTCTTCCAAGTGGGTGTAGCAAAACTTAGTCTGCTTCCTGCTCCGGTGAAGAGAGGTGTGAGTCTCTCCCATGGCAGGGATGAGCGTGCTCCCCCTCAGTCTTTGGACTGAGGTAACATCAGGCTCAGTAAGACCAGGGCCTTCACCATCTAGAAGTCTTCCAAGACTCTGCACCACTGTAGGGAGAACTGCAGGGGATGCCTTATGTATTCATATGTAGAAGCACATGCACACCGCTGGTAGGTGCTGGAGGGGGGTACTTATCTGCCGGTGCGCTGTATCCAGGGAGGTCCAGACATCCCAGAAGTACTCGAGCAAAGGAATGGAAGCAGTCACACGGTCTTTCTAAAGGTGCAGTTTATTGTGCCACCAAAGGTCCACCTGTGGTGGCACAATAAACTGCACCTTTAGAAAGACCGTGTGCCTGCTACCATTCCTTTGCTCGATGCCTGATGTATTCCAATAAAGATCATTGTTCTACTATACACTCCTGTCTGAGTATCAGTCCTTAGGAAGGAGGGAGAAGAATGCAGTAGTGGGGGATGACTTCTGGACACCCTGGGACCCACTACGACTGGAGGCGCTGAACACCAGAGAAAGAACTACAGCATAAGAACCCAAGCCTGTCCGAGTCTCTAATCTACCGCAGACAGCTCAGTATCTCCTGCTCCAAACAGGTAGTGCCCCCCACACACATAGCATATGCTGTGTAATTTCCCAGAGGGGGGGGGGGGGCAGTGCTACATACAAATCTCATGTTTTTGGTACCATATTCCTTACCCCAGTTTTACAACAAATGTGCAAATAGCCCTTGATGTTATAAAGTACAGTATGTTGGGTTATTGTCTGGAGAAATAGATCTTGAATACCATTCTACTGCATGTTTAGTGAATGTCCCAACAATGCATTTAAACGACTACATGTATTTAGTGTTGGAAATAGAATGACCTAGTTAACTCACTCGTTTCAAATGATGACATCATGTTGTGTATCTGTACAATTCAGGGATATTGAGGTAAGAAACCACAATCTCTCTCTTACAAGCTCCTCTTCACGACTGTTTTTATTCTTTTACAAATATCCTCTGCACATGCACATTACTTAGCTGACATCTTGAGAAAATACATCCTGGTAATGTTACACTATTATGTAGGATTTTAACAATAGTTTATTTCAGTGCCATGTACACTACGCATATAAATGCCTTTAAACTTTCACAATTTATCATGTAACATAAATTTGGGGCAAAATGTTGAATTGAAGATTACTTATTTAAAGTCTCCTTTTTGTTCGGCTGCTCGTCATACTCCTTTCAGGAAAATAATAAAATACTTTTCTTTTATGTCACATATTATAAAGCTATTTTACGTTGCAATGCATAGATTCAGGGGAGCTCATTCACGATGTTTTTGCTGATAGTGAAAGACTTTTAATATATAAAAAATCTGATTTGATTTTTAAAAGGAATAGAAGGGGGTGAGGAAGGGAGAGGTTCACTCAGGTGTATTGCAGATGAACACACCCGATCTGGCATTCAGGGCTGCAGACAGATTTCCCAGAGCCCAGGACTAGAGTTACAGCCCTCCCCCCTCCCCCCTGTCGGCGTTCTTGCTAGACCCCCCCCCCCCCCTCCAATTTTACACCTGGCGAGTCCACTCTATTTCCCCCCTCTTCCCAAATACTTCTCTCTCTTCGTCTTGGTCCCTCTCCTCCTCATTCACCACACCTCAACCTCTCACTCTCCACCTCCCCCCCCCCATCAATTACCCCACTCTCACTCAATCCTTCTCCCCCGCCTCGCATGTATTTCTCTCCCCTGCATCTAACTCTTACTCCTTCTTTTCCATTCCCTCCCTCATCCCCTCTCTCCTCTCACTCTCCTCCCACTCGTCAATTACCCCACACCTCACTCATTCCCTCCCCCCCTCACACAACCCCCCACACAAAATACATACCAAAAAAAAAACACCCACCAAATACATACAAAACAAACCTTGCCATCCCCAAAATACATACAAAAAAATCCCCACCACCCAAATACATACAAAAAAAACCTCCCCCCCCCCCCCAAATACATATGTAACCAGGTCCCCTCTGGTCCCCGGGTTCCGAAGGCGCTTTCCCCTTCCCTCCGCTCACCTCCAGTAACTGCGGAGACCGTAGTGGGTTGCTAGGGAGGCGAGCGCACCGCCGGAGGCCAGTAGCGAACACAGTATAGGGCGCCGCCATGTTAGGAGATAGCCGGCGACCATTACCGAGTTGCGCATGCGCAGTCTGTGCGCGAGTGGCGGCCAATGGCAAGAGGCTCCGAGCTGGGACTACATATCCCATGAGCCTTGGGGATAGGTCAGGTGTCGTGCGAGAGCCAATAGGGCTTCAGCATCCCCTGCTCCCTGATATTGTTACATTTCGCACGCTGGGACCCAGGCAGTAGGAGCTGGGATGTCAACAGGGTAGGGTGTATGTGTGCAGGGGTGTGACTCCTGTACTAGGCCAGATTACCCCCAGTAGGCCCCAGCTAGACCCCGACTCACCTCAGCTTGTGGTTACTACAGGGACAGGCCCATAAGATAGGGACACGACCTCTGTAGCATTAGAAAGTAGGGACACAGTCAGGACGTGGCTGTATCCTGATTACAGGTAGTCTGGGACTAGACACCTGCTGCATAGAGACTATCTTCACGGTGGGACACTCCAACCGGATACCACCCCACGTGGAGGCGGACTCGTCGCGGATGACTTCCTCGCTGGATCAGCGGATCCAATCTACCCTGTTACCGGCGCGCCGCAGGTACCTAACTACACTGTGCACCAACCTTACACCTATTCTAGTGGGCAGCGCTGTCTCACACATTGGGGTGGGTGTGGGACTCTTAGGACACGGTGTTGGGAACACGGTGGTGGGTTACGGCCGTGCAAGGCTTGGAGGGTAGCTGTACCTATTTAGCGTTCAGTATTAATGTTTATCAAATATATGCTATGTGTTGTCAGTAAAAACTGTTATTACACACTGCGTGTGTGTTTATTGGTTCCTGTGAGGGGCTCCTCCCACTACATTGGGATCCCTCACAGGTGGAGGCGCTGCACCAAGACGTTACGTATATCACCCCAGGCTCCCAGTGGCGGAGGCTTAGGCCCTCTGTGAGCCAACAGGTAGTGGCATCACCGGTCGCCTTCCTGTTTAGGGGGAAACAGGGCTACACAAACAAATAAAACTATCCACAAAATGCATACAACCCCCCTCCCCCCACACACACACACCCCAAATACAATACATGCAAAAAAAAACTAAACAAATACTTATTTAAAAAAAACACCCTCCAAATATATACCCACCCCCAAAACATATAAAAAAAACACCCCAAATACATATTTAAAAAAATACATACAGTATATAAAAAAACACCCCCATCCCCCAAATACATATATAAAAAACACCCCCACCCACCAAATATGTTTTTAAGAAACCCACCACCCAAATACATATTAAAAAACATCCCCACCCCCAAATACATATAAACCCCTTCACCCCCCGAATACATATACAAAAAAACCCTCTCCCCCAAATACACCCACCGAAATACATATAAACCCCCCAAATACATATTAAAACCCCCACCTCACAAAATACATATAGAAAAAAAACACAGCCCCAAATACATGTTAAAAAACCCACCCCCCAAATAAATATTTAAAAAAACACACCCCTAATACATATAAAATACAGACTTACAGATGCAGCCACGAGTATCCGAACATTTGCCTTTGAAAATCTGGGGCAATCTCCCAGTAATGCTGCAACATTTCTCTGACATTTCTGCAGACAGACTAATGGCCCATCGGATTAATACAGCGGGGGTCCCTGGCAGCCTCATTCCGTTTGAATGGGACTGCCAGGGACCCCCGCTGTGTTAATCCGATGGGCCATTAGTCTGTTTGCAGAAATGTCACAGAAATGTTGTAGCATTACTGGGGTATTGCCCCAGATTTTCAAAGGCAAATGTTCAGATACTCGTGGCTGCATCAGTACCTTGGGGATGGTCTCACGCCTCTGGCCAGGCCAGGTGGCTGCGGGGGACCAGACTGCCGGTCCTCTCATTGCCTCCGGGGCCCGGCTCTCCCCAGGTGCGGACCTCCCTCACTGACTATCCCACGCTGAGCTTCTAACACCGGCACATGCCGGACCTCTTTCTCATGCTGGTGCACGCCAGAAGCTGAGCCCAGCTTGCTTCCGGCGCGTGCTGACGTCAGAGAGGCCAGACGCGCGCCAGCATCAGAAGCTCGGCGTGGGATAGTCAGTGAGGGAGGCCCGCATCTGGGGAGAGCCCGGCCCCAGAGGCAATGAGAGGACCGGTAGCCGGACCCCCGCAGCCACTGGGCATGGGACACTTGTCCAGTTCTCCCCCCCTGTTGGCATTAAAACTGCAGTTCAAGCTGCCGTTAAAAAAATATATATATTTTTTTTCCCATTCAATATGCGCATCAATACAATCTGCACACGGACAAGTGATTAGCTAAGCTGCAGATCGATCTGTTCTCCTGTAATCAATCGCTTTCCTCTGGTTTATTTAATTGAGCATTATGGGAAATGTAGTTCCTGGAATATGATTGACTGGGCAGTTACTAGATACAATTGGTTCACTGCTAGAGAGAGGGCGGGGCTCAAGAGCCAGAAGTGGAAGGGGCTGTCATTTTGGAAATGCTTCCTACATTAGAAACATTAAAAATGTCTTTAAAACATTTTTATTGTTAAATTTTAAATGCTACAAGTATTTTCTCATAGTACAGAACTGATTTATTAAAAAAAACAAAAAAAAAACCCTGTAGGATATTGCTTGAACTGCTGCTTTAACTGCCTTTAATAGGTGCAACAAAGTATCCGTCCGCTCCTCCTTCTCTTACCGTGCACCCCAAAACTGGAACAACCTACCTGAGACTCTCACATCCACCACCAGTTTAAGTTCTTTCAAAACCAAAGCTGTCTCACATTTTTATCTGGTCTGTAACTGTTACATACGCCTATAATGTATATTATCTCTAACTGTGCATGCTATGTCTTGTATATAATGTATACCCTGTTCCCTTATGTAACTGTATTCGTAACCATGTATTATTTGTCATCTTAACTCTATGCCCAGGACATACTTGAAAACGAGAGGTAACCTGGTAAAACATGTTATAAATAAATAAATTAACCTGCAACAGACCTTAGTTAAGTTAGTTTGCTTTAACTACAGTATTGTTTGGAGGGGGTGGCTGAGTTCATTCTCAGTCTCAGAAAAGAAAACCTGGGCAGCTCTGAATTCTCCTCGTCTGCTCTTCCCACAGAAATGTACGGCAGCCATGTCACCTGGAATATGCCAATGCAGCTCCTCCATTACCTTCAAATAGTCTTGAATATAAGTATTTTGTTTTTGTGGCATGTTCATTTTACAGAGAGGCTCATGTTATAGCACTTTTGATGTTACAAGCTGCCGTGATGTACATGGCAATGATGGCAGTGCAACATATCACTTGTGATAAGACCTTTCACTTATACCAATAAATACATCATTCATATACAGTAGACGTAGAATGCTAGTACAATAATTATTGCTCTGTATCCAAAATCACAATGAACCTAATAATATACTCCTCTCGTTTAAGGTTTACAATCCCCTGCCATCTTTATATCTAAGCTGCAATATTACATTATGTATGTATGTCTTTATTTATATAGCGCCATTAATGTACATAGCGCTTCACAGTAGTAATACACGTGACAATCATATAAATAACAAATAATACAAATAACAGGTCATTGGAATAAGTGCTTCAGACATAAAAGAAACATTTCGGGAGAGGAGTCCCTGCTCTGAAGAGCTTACAATCTAATTGGTAGGTAGGAAGAACGTACAGAGACAGAAGGAGGTCTTTCTGGTAAGTGCGTCTGCAGGGGGCCAAGCTTTATGTATCATGTGTATAGTATTAGCCACGGTGCTACTCATATGCTTCTTTAAGCAAGTGTGTCTTAAGGTGGGTCTTAAAGGCTGATAGAGAGGGTGCTAGTCGAGTATTGAGGGGAAGGGTATTCCAGAGGTGTGGGACAGTCAGTGAAAAAGGTTTTAGGCGGGAGAGGGCTTTAGATACAAAGGGAGTAGGAAGAAGGCATCCATGAGCAGAACGCAAGAGTCGGGATGGTGCATAGCAAGAAATTAGGGCTGAGATGTAGGGAGGGGCACAAAAGTGTAAAGCTTTAAAAGTGAGGAGGAGAATTGAGTGCGAGATACAGGATTTGATAGGAAGCCAGGAGAGTGATTTCAGCAGGGGAAATGCTGAGACAGATATACCAGTAGGAAAGAGCAGAGTGATTCTGAAAGCAGCATTGATGATAGATTGTAGGGGAGACAGGTGGGAGGCAGGAAGGCCGGACAGCAGGAGGTTACAGTAATCGAGACAGGAGAGAATGAGGGCCTGAGTCAGAGTTTTAGCAGTCGAGCAACAGAGGAAAGGGCGTATCTTTGTAATATTGCGGTTGAAAAAGCGACAGGTTTTAGATACAATTTGAATGTGAGTGGCGAATGTGAGAGAGGAGTCGAGTGTGACCCCTAGGCAGCGTGCTTGGACAACTGGGTGAATGATAGTACTTCCAACAGTAATGTGGAAGGAGGTAGTAGGGTCAGGTTTGAGAGTAAGTATGAGGAGCTCTGTTTTGCCATGTTAAGTTTAAGGCGACGGAGGGCCATCCAGGATGATATCACAGAGAGACATTCAGAAACTTTGGTCTGTACAGCAGGTGTAAGGTCAGGGGTTGAAAAGTAAATTTGTGTGTCGTCAGCATAGAGGTGATATTTAAACCCAAGAGATGTGATTAGGTCACCTAGTGAAAGTGTGTACAGAGAAAAGAGAAGAGGTCCCAGGACAGAATCCTAAGGTACCCCCACAGAGAGATCAATAGAGGAGGAGGTGTTAGCAGAAGAGACACTGAAAGTACTATGGGAGAGATAGGGTGAGATCCAGGATAGAGCTTTGTTACACATATCAAGAGTATGGAGACTGTGAAGGAGAAAAGACGTTCAAGGAGATTAGAAACAAAAGGCAGGAGGGAGACAGGTCGATAGTTAAAATGGCAGATAGGGTCAAGCTTGCTGTTTTTGACTAATGGTATAACTGTTGCATGTTTGAAGGAGGAGGGAAAGGTACCAGAGTAGAGGGAGGAATTAAAAATGTGTTTGAGCATAGGGATTATAGTAGGAGCAAGAGGTTTTAGGACATGGGAGGGAATAGGGTCAAGAAGGCAAGTTGTAGAGGGAGAAGAGGAGATCAGCAGTGACACATCCTCCTCTGAGACAGTAGAAAAAGAGTCAAGGAAGGCAGGATGAGAGTTAGGTAGCGGTGTGGGATGACAGGAGGAAACAAAGGTAATGTTCTGACGTATGGATTCCACCTTTTCCTTAAAATAATCAGCAAAGTCCTTAGGTGAGATGGAGGAAGAAGAAGAGGCAGCCGAGGGTGGTTTGAGTAGTTAGTCAAAGACAGAGAAGAGTCGGCATGGGTTAGACTTGTGCGGGTTGATTAGTGAAGAAAAGTAGGTTTGTTTAGCCTGAGAGAGGACAGAGTTGAAACAGGACAGCATAAATTAGTAGTGAAGGAAGTCTGCGAGAGTATGAGATTTCTTCCAAGGTGTTAAGAGGAACGAGTGCAGGAACCCAGCATGCGCGTGTGGGAATTTAGCCAGAGTCTGAGGTTAGAAGGGCGAGGATGGCAGTGCTACATTACCTCCTACTTCAGTGTCTTTGAAATTCCCTTATAATCAGTGTTTTATCAGTATCATCATCTTAATAATAAATTCATATTTTAGTACCTGGAACAAATAAATATGAACAAAAAAATCTATGTCATGTATGGCTAGTGCTCTTATTCCTGTATCCATAATAACCTGCAGAATACTTATCATGCATATTTAGTTGTGCTAAAATATGTATTAAAAATAAATATTTTCATTGCTGGACTAGGGGGCTGTTTCCTTACCATTTGTGAGTCACTCTATTGCTAATCAGCAATTGGGTGTTACCTATCTCCCCTATGTCTCAGTTTTTGTATAGAGCACTTTAGTTTGTTTTATATGTTGTGTCACCAAAGTTAGTTGTCTATCACTTTACTATTTAACCATTTATTTTATATATTAATAATAAAGTATTGCTTATGAATTAATTCATCATTACATTTCAATCACAACGACTGCTGTCAAAAGGGTGTTCTTGTCTCCTAGTTCTCAACTATTCCTTATCCCCTTTTGCACCATTGTTATTACACTTCATACATCATAATTCGGGCTGATGCGAGAGTCACTTTCCCCTTCCCTTCCCCTACCTTTATAAAAATTATTTATATATAAATAAATAAGTAACAATTAATGAGTTAAGGTGACTGAGGTAGATTCCTTAATAAGGGGAACTCTCAAGTGCAACGCTGTCTTCCTCGGGGCGAGAAGCAAGAAAGCATTGCTCTTGTAAGCTGGTTTTTATAATATTCAGCATACAGTACCAGAAACACCACAATAAGGTCTGAATTCTGCTCTCCATCTGATACTGTTACATATGTTTAACGGTACAGGCAGACTTACTCCAATTATGCAATGCTTTCATCTCAACCCGTTAGTCAAAATAAAAAAGTTTTTACCTACTATTGAAATACAGTACTGTACTCTCTCAATTATTTACAATTGCATCTGGACAGACACGGCTTCTAGAACCTATTTCATTAAGGTACTGTAAACTCCAAACCTGTGACTATTTGGTGGCAGTTGTGCACCATAGCTAGTTTATAATATAGCAAAACAAAAGGTACAATCAAATACTATTATAGAAGGAGCTCAAGGTCAGAATCTAGTAACTAGATTTAAAGTTTTTTTTAAATCAATTTAAAGAGCACAAATGTGAAGCCATACAGCAACCAGATGATAAAAGCACGCGTTTAATAAACAAGATTGTCCAATCGTAATTTACAGTACTATTATACTTTATGAATGCAAAACAAAACCTGTAAATGCCTCAAGCAAACAAAATATAATAGTTAATCTGCCAGGGGTAATTCATCAAGGCTGTACTTGCTACACACATCATAATGCAACTTGTAGCTGAAATGTAACCAGTTCCTTAGGAAGTCTATTTATATCAAGTCAAATGTATTTTCAAAGTTAAACATTCCATATCAACACAGCTACTGTACTACCAACCTAAGAATTAATGTTATTGTTTATGGAAAATGACATGCTTTGCAGGCCAAATTTAAGGTGAAAATATCCTAATGCAGGGGAAATTAGTTATGATCTGAACATGAAGTGAAAATAACAGATAGAAATCTGTGCATCCCCCTCTTTGGGCCTCATGCAGAGAGCAGCGAATTTTAAAATTGGCGAATTTATTAAAAAGTAGCTTTTTTGGAGAGTTTTATTCTCCATATGCAGAAAAGTGCGAATTCTGCTATGTTTAACATGGATGCGTCTGGCGAGTTTAAATTGGCGAGATGCGCGCTTCAGAAACTTGTAAAAACAAATGCGCGCCTTTTTTTTTCCCTTTGCAGTGGCCGCGAGCGGCCGCTTCTTGCCAATTTTTTCTGGCGAGGGAAAAAGGAGACAATAGCGCCATTTTATTGGCGCGAACAGCCGCTAGATGCCGTTCGCGGCTCTCTGCATTAGGATATTTGTAAAACTGGCGAGATTGAGGTTTTCGCCAGCCGCGAGGCGAGTTTTACAAATAGAAAAGAAAAATTGGCGCGTTTTTCGGAAATCTCCAATTTCTGCTGTTTTCTGCGCGATTATCTCCAAAAAATGGCGAATTTCGAAAATTCGCTGCTCTCTGCATAGGCCCCTATGTCTTTAACTGCATAACACCTACAGTGCTACAATCTCTGATCTTTTCCTCTCTCTCTAGGAATTACAGGATAATTGCATTTTACTTACACAGCTCTGCAGGTTGTCTTGCATGGACACAAAGCCTTCAATGATGTTGCCAGCCTTGCCCTTGACTTTATTGTTGCCGAAAACCTCCAGGTAAAATGACAGCAGCTGGTATCTCACATTGCAGTTTTCCTGAATCCAATGCAAAAGTGAAATATAAGTGATATAACGTACGCTAATTTGCCCGATAAGATCAATTACAAATAATTGTTACGAATCGTTATCTTTAAGAGAGTATTCGTGCTTACCATAAAATCCTTTTCCACATCCTTTGTCAACAGTTTTAGGCCTTTGATATGGTCTGTCTGTAAAAGAATTATGCATGAAGCATTTATGAAATGTCTAAAGGTTATATACTTGCATGCAATGTTCTACATGAGATACAGAGTTAATATGCGACAATGAAATGACTTACAGGAAATAATGACTTGAATGCCGCCGTCTGCTTGTACAGATTCTCAATGTCTTTTTTCATTCTCGATTTTTGTGGGCATTTTCCTATTGGCATCTTTTTGCTTTCACAGGCGAATGGTAGTAGGCTGATTAGAAAGAGCACAGGTACTAATGAGCAGCAGATTTTCATCTTGTTTGACTTTGCTCAGATGGCCTCGGTTTTTAAACTAATAGTTGGTAACCAGCGCTGCTAGCCACAAAAACCTTTAAGATTAATATGCTGCCTGTGTAACCTTTTCCTCATCTGAGGGGGGGTCACATTTGTTGTTCTGTTTTTATATACGGTCCTCCAGGTTTAAAAAAATTCCCCCTGTCATTATTTGTGACGTTTTATAAAATACCTACACAAGTTTACTGGCAAGTAAGGTAAACTTCTAAGAACTATGACCTGACTTACCACATGAACAATTTTGTTGTATGTGGCTAGCTGCTACAGTACGTGACAATTTCTTATTCTGTGGCTGTGGTTCCTTTAATATGGTAAAGAAGCCTCTTAGGAGTTTTGAAGTCTTTCCCTAAAAATATCAGATTTTGCTTCTTAGGCATGCTCTTAAAATAGTGTTTAACTCTTTCACTACTGAAAACATGTTACCAAGTATGGTTCTTTTTATCTACAGTGTAATACATTATTACTCAACTTGCAGAAAAGTGACCATCCCAGGGCATACTTGAAAACAAGGGATAACTCCCAGTTTATCTTTCCTGGTAATTTTTTTTAGATAATAATAAAACAATATATATATTATATATATATATATATATATATATATATATATATATATATATATTGATATATAAAAAGTAGATTTTACCAGATTTGGAGTCCGGAAAAAACGAGACAGCACACAGTCCAGTAGTTCCAATGAAGTTGTATTCAAAGTAACATGGCACCACCTCCAACGTTTCGGTCCACTCAACGTGACCTTCCTCAGGGACGTGCAATACGTGAATGCTAGTCCACCACCTTATATACCAAAACTAACCGAAGACGGGGGGGGTACAGAAAGCCTGGGTACAACACCAGTGATACGGACTTCTCAGACGCCGCAGACACTGTCAGTGACAATATGTCTGCAGAACCTTCTTTTTTAGGACAAGGACCGGATGGGAGAGCCAAGCCGCCTATAGGAGTCGGAGATGCCGGAGGAAAACTAGGCGAGGAGGCCGAAAGACGACGATATCCGGAGCGCCACCCAAACAGGGGGAGAGGTCCAAAACAACAACCCAGGAAACGGTAATTTTTAATCTTTCCAAACATACCCTCTCGTCGGCGGAGTTAAATGTTCTACACAAAGGTCTTGGCTTCGTGCCAACATATAAGCAAGACCCATTCAAATGGGAAGTGGACCTCTTTAAATTAAATAGACACCTTAAACTCAAGTACTTCTTTTCAAAAGCAGAAGCCAATCAAGCACCTGATTATACAAGATCTCATTTCAGGCCACGCAGTACGTTTGATCCACAGGTGTCTAATCCCAGTATTGCAACATTTATGAACCTTCTAGGTAAAGCTACAAGAAGTAATATCAAGAAACAGAAAACAAGCTTCTTCAATCTGACGAATGACGAAAGACTGGCGGTCAAGTCCTTAAGAAATAACAAGAGTATTATCATCCGGGCCGCTGATAAAGGCGGTGGAATCGTCATTTTGGACTATCTTTACTACAGAGAGGAGGTGTTGCGTCAACTGGGAGACACTGAAACGTACAAACAGTTGGGCAAAGATCCCACTGTGGCGTATAAAGGGGAAATCGATGCCATTATCCAAGTGGGCATATCCAATGGATGGATCTCGGAAGATACCGGCGGTTTCCTTACCCAGCAGCACCCTAGAATACCTGTCATGTATACGATCCCCAAGATTCACAAATCTACCACACACCCACCAGGTCGACCAATCATCTCGGCTCGGACATCACTATGCCATCCGATTTCGCAATACGTGGATTTTTATTTGCAACCGCTGGTGGCGGGCATGGCTACGTTTGTCAAGGACACTACCAATTTCATGGAGCATATTAACGATCTAGCATTTGATCCATCTGGGTGCATATTAGCTACCCTCGATGTAGCAAGTCTTTATACGAACATTCCGCACAAAGAGGGGTTGGAGGCTATCAGAAGAAAGTTGATAACAAGCACGTTGCAGACTGGACCTCCGTCTGAATTCTTACTGCTCCTGATAGAAGTCATCCTAAACAAAAATTTCTTTAGGTTTGAAAATTCGTATTATCTCCAACTCAGTGGGACAGCCATGGGCTCAAACATGGCCCCATCATATGCGAACCTTTACATGGACATGTATGAGCAAACCCACATCTTATGCGATGCGCCCAATGCACATTACATCAGAAAGTTCTTACGCTACATTGACGATATTTTTATTGTTTGGAGTGGCTCAACTGTAGAATTACAGGACTTTGTGAACCATCTTAACGATATTCCATCAAAGATACGTTTTACACTGTGTTACAGTGAACTTGAAATTCCATTCTTGGATATGATGGTATACAAAGCAGGTGACAAATTGGCCACTAGGCTATATCAAAAAATAACTGACAAGAACACACTGCTTTATGCCACAAGCCACCACCCGGCCCCGTTGAAAAAGGGGCTCCCATTTTCCCAGCTACTACGAGTGAAGCGAATCACTAGTGATCATAATGAGTTGGAACCTGCTCTCATCAACATGGCTAACAGGTTCCTAGAGCGAGGTTACAGTCCGGTCGACGTCAAAAATGCATTGGATCGTGTGATCCGGTTGGATAATGCGGATTATACTAACACCGAACTGGGAGAGCAAACAACAAGCTCAAGATTCAATGTTATAAGTACATTCAGCACTGCGTCCCCATGCATACAACGTGGCATTAGAGATAATTGGCATGTTTTAGCTAATGATGACAAAATAGGCAATTTTTTTCGTGAACCCCCCTTGTTTTGTTTTCGCCGTGGTCCGTCCATTGGGGACATGATCACGCAGGCAGATCCAGCTGACAAATACGGCAAGGACAAAACTTGGTTAACCCAAAAACCTGGGGCCTACAGGTGTAAGGGTTGCACGAACTGCCAATATATGCAAGTGGGGTCTTTCTATTGCCATCCACACAATGGGACCAAAATCAAAATTCACCAACATCTGAATTGTGAATCTAAATTTGTTATATATTTGATTAAATGTCCCTGTGGTTTACTGTATATTGGGAAGACAGTGCGAATGCTTAAAGAACGCATAGCCATCCATCGTTCTACAATTCGTAAAGCATTGTCCACGGACGCCAAGGATTTGGAGTTCAAATGTCTCCCTGTTGCCAAACATTTTAGGGACTTTAAGCATTCACTGGCAACGTTTAGGTGTATGCCAATCTCACAGATCCGAGCGCCTACACGAGGGGGTGATAGAAATAGACTTTTGTTGCAAAGCGAAGCAAGACACATCTTTGAATTAAAAACAGTGGCCCCTTTTGGCTTAAACGAAGATTTTTCGCTAGGATGTTTCTTATGAATGACATCTGGACTATGATATTTTGTGGTAGTGTACAATTGTTTACTGTTGTGTTGTTGTGCAATTTTGTATGTCATTGTTCCTTCTGTAATATGTCTGCATTACGTTTTCAGGTGTTATTTCCATATGTGCCTATGTATTGTTATTTTCACTTCATCACGCAATGGTTTTTATGTATGCATCAAGATAGTTTATGATGTCCCGCTTCGAGACCGTAGATATTACATGTTGTATTTGAGACTGTAGAACATCTGACATATCGTTTAAATATGCCTTGTTGGTCACAGGTTGTCTTTAGGACAGAGTTTGACCACGGAGTGCAGTATGTATATTGTCCTCGGATGGACACATTCTTGCCCAGCATAAATTGTCTCATTAGTCACATATGCTATAAGCCCATCGGTCGCTCTAATTTAGAGGAAATTGTTTTGACTATACATGATATCTGGTTTTCGATTTTAGACTTTATTAGTCGTTGTAATTATAGTATTTATTATAGTGGGACAGTAATAACAATATATCTTACAGCGATGCACATAGTGTTTCACATGTGTGGTGGTAAATTGGTTTATGTATGTTTGCTGTGTGTGCTACGCGTTCTCATGCTGGAACTGGTCCTTCTGAGCATTGTTTAAAGCAATAATAACACATAACATTACATGCTTCATTGTGCCTTAGCATATGAGCTTTCCCAATAAGGTCCCATTTGTTAGGTGCCCTTCCCTATAGCATTTATTTTGTTAGAACCCCTTATATGTACTTGAGGTGGTTTACATGTGAGGATGCCCTTATGTGCGCAGTGGGGCTAGCTTAAAAACAGTAAAGATCCTGCACTGTGATGTATTGTGCTCACTGAGCCGCCGGGGGAGCTTCGCGCATGCGCGAACCGCCACTACAGTGGCCATATGTACCATTCGGGCCACCGCAGCTAGTTCATGAGGTAACATCTTGGGATGCAACATGGCGGTGCGTTCCAGCAGTACACTGCTGGTCACGGCATTGGGAGCCCGCGCATGCGCGATTGTGCCTACGGGTGGACCATTGAGGCCACCGTAGTTTAACAGGCTGATTCACATCAGAGAATCCAAGATGGCGATGCGTTCCAGCATTTGTATGCGTGTCACAGCGGCGCGGTTTCGCGGGCAATGTTGCCCCTGCACGGGTGAGTTTAATTTTATTTTTGATTAGTTTGGGTATATAAGGTGGTGGACTAGCATTCACGTATTGCACGTCCCTGAGGAAGGTCACGTTGAGTGGACCGAAACGTTGGAGGTGGTGCCATGTTACTTTGAATACAACTTCATTGGAACTACTGGACTGTGTGCTGTCTCGTTTTTTCCGGACTCCAAATCTGGTAAAATCTACTTTTTACATGTGCATATGGGGCTAGCATCAGCATCTTACTTTTGTTTACAGTGTGCCAACTGAGATGATTTTTTCATATATATATATATATATATATATATATATATATATATATATATATATATATATATATATATATATATATATATACAGTACAAACATTACTGATTTAAGCCCTTGATGTAGAAGCCCTTGTAGAATTACTGTATTACCTTTATTTGTGTGGTAATGTGTCATATACTATAGATCTCTATATACAGCAGTCTTATACAGTACTTTGAGACCTGCATTTTTCATGCAAATATAAATCTACTTTCAATTACCTGTAGTAACTTTTGCTCTCTGTAGACTGGTTGTAGTATATACTGTAGTATATACTGTAGTTATACAGTTATATATAGTTAGACAGTTAGTTATACTGTATATAGTTAGACAGTTAGTTATACTGTAGTCCAATATTGTGAAATACTCAAGGCCTTTAATGTACTAAAGCTGTCTAACCTATTATAGTTATACAGTATATAGTTATATACTGTACAGTTCAGTATAGACTGTAGTTATACAGTCATACTGTATATTGTTATACAGTAGTGACAGTATAGCCCCATATTGTGAAATACATGGCCTTTAATTCATTAATCCTGGTGACATTTTTTTTTCTTTCAGAGATGCAGCACTATAGATAGGGGGGGAGGGGGTGGAGTGGTGAATGTGCAAACTTATTGTACTGTGTGCATACTCTAATAACAGTCAGTAATTTGCCCTAATCCCCCCTCTCTCAATGACAAAATATTAGAGGCAACGTTGTATCTTTGTATTATTCCTTTTTCCTTTATTATCCTGTGCAAATAAAATTATTAATTCTTTAAATATGGTGTGATCAATAACAATTATAGTATGCCACCTCATACAGTATAGTATATATAGTATGTACAGTAGAATTAAAAAGCAAGTTATTTTAAGAATGGCAAAAATTGATCAAGTATAAAAAACATGCTTCACATAATGGTTTATTAAAATCACTCATTCAATAAGTCCATGTCAAGAAAAAAAAAAGGGATGCCTTTTTTTTTTTTTCCAGTCTTGAAATTCACATTGAATGTGAAGTCATTCTCGCCAAATCCCCAAAAACGGGGGAAGGTGCAACTACAGTACTCTAATGCTGTGATGTGTGTCAAACCAGGCAAAGTTAATGTGTCTTTGTTTTTTAAGGAAGCTCCCATGGCTCGGGGGGTTAAGGATAACGACTCGAATGCCTTTTGCAACTAAATTAGTCTGTCTTTGTCTAATGTGTGTGCGTCCTTGAATCCTTGGAACTGTTTTAAAATTTAATAAAGGGTTAACACTCACAAGGACCACTCACAGAAACAGTACGGTTTGAAAAGTAGCATTCTTCAATCAGAATTGGACATGATCTCACACATTTCTATTTCTGTCCATAGCCAGTGCGGTTCTGCCACTTTTTTTAAGTACCAAGTATATGGAGCAGGGAGGACTAATGGAGAAACCCGACGGAGCCCCGCAGGGGATACGGGAGTCCCCCTGAAGATACCAAGCAGCGGGAGTTCCCCAGAAGGTGACGTACAGCGGAGGATTACAACCACATCTCCTGCTCCTAGAGGAGGCTCCGGGGAAACCTACACCACGATCGCTCCATCCAGCTGGGTCTTTGCGGAGCGGAGCAGAGAAGGTAATCAGCTGCTTGCAGGTGACGGAAGCAGCCGTGTCTTAATACGAGGAGAGTTCCCTAGAGAAGGCGCATTTACCAGAGACTGTCCACCCATCCAAATTCCCAGAAAGGACTCCGGTAAGTGAGCATTCTACTGGGGTCTGGGCTCACACTACATTGGAGAAGGGGAGGCAGGGGTAGAAGCACATATGCGCTAACCAGAGGGGTTACACAGAGTGCTATTTGCGACCAGGGAACTACCAAGACACTACCTGCAGCGACGCTTACCCAAGTTGATTATCTGTGGATGATGTACATATATTTTTGAACCGTTTATTACTGGCTATCTACATATATTTTTGTTCTTTGGACATTGATAGGTATATATATTTAATTATTGATTAGGAGTTCCGGTTCCAAGTGAAGTTTGAAGAACAGTTCTTTATATGATTGTGGATTACCTATTGGTATATACATTGCGGGACTTTAGTAGCATCTCAACAGGAGTAATATTCTACAACATATCTGTATGAAAAGTAGAGCAAGCCTATCAAAAGTTGAAAGTATTGAATAATAAATAATAAATATAGAAAAAAAGATATACATTTTTATTTTTGTGGTTTCTTAGCAGAATTAATAACACATGCACGTCTACTGTAATTACAGGCATACCCCGCATTAACGTACGCAATGGGACCGGAGCATGTATGTAAAGCGAAAATGTACTTAAAGTGAAGCATTACCTTTTCCCACTTATGGATGCATGTACTGTACTGCAATCGTTACGTGCAGATGTAAATAACACATTTGTTACAGGCTCTATAGTCTCCCCGCTTGCGCACAGCTTCGGTACGGTAGGGAGCCAGTATTGCTGTTCAGGACATGCTGACAGGCGCATGCGTGAGCTGCCGTTTGCCTATTGGGCGATATGTACTTACTCGCGAGTGTACTTAAAGTGAGTGTCCTTAAAGCGGGGTATGCCTGTATAGTGTGTACCATTATTGGGGGCTAGTGAGGAAAAAACAACAGACTTTTGACTCATCGAAATGGAACGTGTTTCCTTTCACAGAAGATAAATAATTACATTTAAAAATACAAAAAAAAACACCTGGGTTTTTGAAAGCAATTGTTAAGTTTACTACATCAAAAAGCGGGGTACTTAAGTACTTAAAGCGGGGTATGCCTGTATACTGCAAAATACAACGTCATTCATAAAATAAAACAGTAGTGATGATAACAATGTAAAAATGTATTGAATATGAAAACATAGCATCATACTGTATAAGGTTTTGTATAAAACTCACAATTACTCTCTCCTTCTCAATAAAAATTACATTGTCACATAAAAAAAAATTCCTCGTTGGATTTTTAAATTAGATTCACAATGCGCAAGCAACGTTTTAAAAAAAGCTGATTCTATTATTTCAGGTATGGCGAATGCATCCCGCCCTATCCCTAGCGGTCCATCAATTGTATCTACTGTAGTAACTGCACAGTCGATCATATTGCAGGACTACATTTTCAATAATGCTGTGCAAGAATTGAATTAAATAACCCTGAGCAAAGATTGATTACAGGAGAATGGACAGATCTGTAGCTTACTGTAACTAATCACTTGTCTGTGTGCATATTGTATTGATGCACATACAGCATTGTTTTTAAAAAAAGATTTTTTTTTAAATGGCAGCTTGAACTGCAGCTTTAAACGTAATACTGTACTATATAGTGTAATACAGTATACTGTAGTACATTATATTTACCTTCATTATAAACTTTGCCAAAGAGGTGGAGATGAGCCACTGTCACTCCTGTAGTCTGCATTATAGTTGGCAGGTGTCAGCTGGCCTGCTACACCTGTAGTTGAAAGCTGCTGAAGCTGGTAATCATGTTGGTAAGCATGCTGGTACGTGTAATCTGGTTGGAAATCAGGCTGAAAATTTTGCGTGTAATCTGGTGGAGACAGGTAGCAAGGATTGCGGTTCACCAGGTTTTCACTGACGGTCAGACCGTTATTGTAAGCCGGTGCTGGTGCCGGTGCTCGTGCCGGCACATTGCTGGATTGGGATAGACGAATCTTATATGGATTAAACCCGACCTTTCTCCTTTTGCAGTTGCCATGATCAAACATACTGTAAAAATCTGGGATCACACACCAATACCCTCTTCTATCTCCGGGAGGAGAGGCAATGTGAAAAAAGCACTGATCATTACTTTAGGTTTGCCTTACCAAATGCTTCCACCCACGAACATAAGGTGAAAATTTGTAAAAATCATAGTTCGAAATTAAATATTCATATACTGTATTTCTGATAACGTCGCCATCTTATCTGTTGCAGCATTAAGTGCAGAACATATAAAAAATGCATAGCTACAGTCAGGTTTTTTATACATGTACGGTGTACACATGGTGTCCAATCCAGTCAGTAATTGTGCAGGGATAAGAATGTAGAAAAAAGCCCACAGCATTGTGTTTTGGAGGTGTTTATTATGTAACGCCTACATTTGATAACGTCTTCAGCGTCTTCAATGACCAAGGTCGATTCACAATGCACCACTGTGGTACTGTAGACTTGATTTTTATCTGGTTTTTAAACACCTGCAAATTGACACGGTAGCACAGTACTGTACTGTACACATTACGATTCATTCACTTCTGCCACCTGGCGGATACGCGAATAAATGCACCCAAAGAAATCCAGGTAATTCAAGGAAATCAACCACGGTAAACAAAGGTGTGACTGGTGTGATTGGCGGCATTCACAGCAGCGTTCATGGAAGAATAACGTGTGAATGCCATGTGGAATACTGCATAGTTCACAAAAACGGCTCTGTGAAATGTTCGAATAAAGGCTGCTGCATCTGTATATTTCCCATATAATTTTGTATCTCTTTAGGGTTGATTACATGTATCCCATGATAATTATTAGTGATCCAAATCATTTGCTTCCATTAAAATGAATAAAACAAAGTAATATTCCAACCCTTAAACAATGGCATTACTCATCTTGTGGAGAGATAACCTATACCGGCTACTGCTAGATCAAATGCTGGGAAGGCTGTAAAATCTATAACAGTGTTTTTATGATAGTTATATTTTATGTTATGTCACGTAGTGTAAGGTTCGGGGAGCCACGCCGCCCTTGGCGCGCTCCCCGTTCACCTGCTCCGGTGGCCAGCACTCTTTCAACACCTGCTCCTGCCTCCACGGGCCCTGACGATCCCTCCGGCGGCTGTCGTGCTTCAGGTGCGCGCGCACCCGATCTAGCCACTAAAGCCGTCCCTTCACGAGGACGGGGGGCATGTGCAACTCACGCAGGTGGGCACGCACACGGACGCGCACGCAGTACACACAGGCTCCATCCCAGGGAGCTCACCTAAGATTTGTTACCCTGCCTCCTATCGCAGCCTCGCCTTGCACACACCTCCACGCTGCAGTTTTCCTATTGGACACTCTCACCTACATATGCTCAGCTGTGCCACTGGCACTTTGGCTGAGCATAGTCCTAGTTGCGTTGAACTCACCTCTTCTCTGCTCCACAGTCTTGTCCTGTCTTGCCTTGATGCTTCTTCCTGTGTACCGACCCGGCTTTCCACGACCATCCGCTCCTCTCCAAACCTGACCTCGGCATCCGGACAAACGACCATTCTGCTCTCTTCTACCCTGACTTCGGCAAACGGACCATGACGACTCTACTCTCTCCAACCCCGGACCCGGCTAATAATACCTGCAATGTTCCGTACCTCTCCTCCTCTAACCCCGGCAAGTATAACGATGACCCGTACCTCTCTAACCCCGACCCGGCTATTGTAACTTACCCTACGCTCCAGACGCGCCCCCGTGGCTGTGGGTGGCGTAATATCCTTTCCCACCTCAGCACAGTGGTCCCGCCTTGTTTGTGGTGAGCACAGCATGACACGTACTAAGAACTTAAAGAGACCATATTGTCAAATATAGTAGTTCCTCAAGTGCCTGCGATGTTGCGTGCATCGACGCTGCTACATTTTGCTGCCACAACTCAAATTGAGATTTTGGGCTGCTGTCACATGATGTCAGTGTCACGTTGACAGGTTCAGCCAATGAGGGTGAACCAGCTCCGTGACGCATCCGGCACGTGTTTTCCACACCCTGCCATGCCGCTTCAATCTCCTGCAGCTAGCGCACACATCGCTGAGGCTGCAGGAGTGTGCGTTGTGGCGCGCACGCTAACGCGTGCCCGCACCACAACCATGAGCTTGGCCTTAGAACTCTATCCTCTCCTCTTCCCTTGATCTATATACCTTTTCTTATCACTAACTCACCCGTCCCTCTAACCCATGGCCTTTGCTCAATTCATTAAAAAAGGCTTTTTTTCAAGTTACAACATTAGGCCAGGGCTGCCATTTTCAAGGATTTTATCCTTTTCTGAGCATCAAAATGGATTACAGGATTTTTTTCGAATTTCAATTATGTAGCCCATTTACCCCCACCCCTAAGTGAAATTTGGTCAACTACTCCATATTTACTGCGGTGTAGTGCATACCTGTGATGTAACAGGAGGGTTGAGGGCTCTGCGTTGGTGTGGGGAGAACAGGACAGGGTTTACATGGTATCTTATTCATGGTTGCAGCGCCTCCAGTCAGCATGGATCCTCTGGATAATAGGATGGCCCAGACTGACACCTTTCTTTAGCCCAAAACTGTAAATCACTCTGATAGATGTTTTCATGGTATTTATTGCATGTTCAGGATCTTACAACAGGTACATAACTTTCCTTGCTTCCCCTAGTGAAGGTATAACTGATAGGGCTTGAGGCCCATACCAAGCCTTCTGCATGGTGATCCTCCTGAGGTCTCCTAATGAGACCCAGGGTAGCTGGTACTCACTCCACAGGGGGAGGAAAGAGACACACCCACTTTTGGAAAAGTGCCAGTATTTATACCCTTGGGTTGTGCTTGTAACCATGCCCCATAACAGAGCAGGACTGAATACTGACAGGCTTTTACATCCAACATGTGACCCAACCAGTATCCACCCCTCAGGATGACACATTCTGGCTGTTACTATGCCTACCCTTGGATACATCAAATGTATCCAAGGCTACAATAGCACACAAGGCCTTTCTGAAGGAATTAACCCCTCCACTGCCTGCACCTAACAGGACTTAAACTGGTAGGGCCCAGGAAAATAAGTAGCGGCCTTAGGCTAGGCTACAATTATATTTGCAGGCCTGGAAGGGCAGACCAGTTTAAATAAGCAGCCTCCTCTTCCTTTCTACCACTAGCTGCTTACAGGTGCAGAACTGCAGGCTGTGTAACGGATGGAGCCTCGATTCTTGTGCCCCACAATGCCTTGCACTTAAAGAAGACAGACGCAGTCTGCCTTCACATAGTGCAGTTCCGCGCCTTTAACCCACACAGTAGAAAGGAAGAGGAAGGCTGGTTCTTTCCCTCCAGGAAATGTTGACCCTTGCTGCCTTATTGACAGAGGTAAGATCAAGGGTCCTAAGTTTATTTGGGGTGGAGGGGGGTCTGTGAGTATGAAGGGAGTCTGTGTGAGTGTGAGGAGGAATCTTTGTGTTTACTGCAGGGGTGCACAAACTTTTGCAGCTGGGCCCCCCCTGCCTGATGCCCCCAGTGCTCGCACCCCCCTTACCTCCGTTCCCTGCGTCATTTGATGCCGCCAGGGCGACGCGTCAACAGTCATCTAAATCTCAGTAAGTAATAGGTTAGCTCACACTGCAAGAGCTGCTGCTTAGAAAAGCAGTGGTTGTGGGTTCTAGTCCTGTTGGGACACAAGTACATCATAACCGTTTCTAGAAAAAACATATAAATTGAAGGTTAAGGTGATACCTTTATTAAGTAACTACTATTTATGCCTTTTATTGAGAAACGCTATTTAGAAATCTAATCACTCATATCAAGCCTTTTCACAAAATATTTAAATGGCATCTAGATAAGCAATACAGTGTAGACAATATGATATGTTTGAGCATTGCCATGGTAAGAAGTTTTTGTCAGTTATGCTGCCAACTCATATAATTACTTTATTACAGAACGAGGATGGTTCCTTTATTTCCTGTATAGTTTCATAACTCTGAAATGGGGATTTGACCTAAATATCTTTACAAACTATCTAAGTGTGTACATGCTTTTGTTTGCTGCCAATTCTGAATGTGAAAGTAATATATATATATATATATATATATATATATATATATATATATATATATATATATATATATTATATGTATATATATATACTGTATGCTTCTTTTTTCATTTTTCTATGTTTGGAATTATAAAGGTCGAGGTATCAACCAGTTTGTTCATTTGTTTCACAATGTTACGTGGGGATACAAAATACTGTATGAATCCAGCACAGGTACTGTATAGCATTTTCTTGATAACTGCAGACACCTGGACTACAAAAATACTTTGTCAGTCCTACTCATCGTTTATAATTCTATGTATATTTATCCTCAATAAAAAAACTATTTTGTTGTGATTTATAAAAATGAAAGGCATATATACAGCGCAAAACAAAAGAAAGGCACATTCTGTTCTGCACTTCCTTTTGTAACCAACGTGTAGTTCTTCTGCAGTTTTATGTATAGTTACTATTTATAGTAAATTATTATTGTTGTTCTCCAAAATTGTAATGATGCAGCTGTGTATTTGTTATACAGTATTAGCAACAGTCTTTGCAAATTAGAGTCCTCCTTGGCACTGGAACTTTCACTTGTGCTCAATGCAATACATGAAAAATATAGAAATATGTAGAAAAACAATGAGTAACACACTTAATTAAAGATGGCACCTCTGTGAAAATTGTAACACTAGATTCTATTTCACCCTAAACACTCCAAGAGTTTATTTATCAAATATTTTATCAGGAAGTACTGTAATACATTGAGAGTTCCCTCTCGTTTTCAAGTATGTCCTGGGCACAAAGTTAAGACAAATACATGGTTACAAATGCAGTTTCATAAGTGAACAGGGTACGCCTATAATATATATTTTCTTTAACTGTATACATTATATACAAGACATTGCATGCACAGTTAAGGAAAATATATGTTATGAGCGTATGTAACAGTTACAGACCAGATTAAAATGTGAGACAGCCTTAGTTTTGAAAGAACTTAAACTGGTGGTGGATGTGAGAGTCTCCGGTGGTGATGGAAATGACAATAAACATACAGACCACCACCAAGCAGTTAACCCTTTACAGTCTGGATCAGGAGCCTGCATGGAGCAGGATTTGAATGATTTAATCGAGTACATTAATACAAATTCCCTCAATTTGAGGTTTACGACAGTAAGTGATAGGCTGTCGGTCAATTTCTTGGACCTTACAATTTATACTGAGGATAATTACATCCACACTAAGACATTATAAAAAGACGTGGATGCAAACAATGATCTCTTAGCAACAAGCCACTGTGATCCGAAATGGATCCAGAATATACCGCAAGGGCAGTTTTTGCGTGTAAAACGCAACGGCTCTAAAAATTAGATCTATAAAACATAGGTAGATGAGCTGAGCGAGAGATTTTTGTATCGAAAGTATAAAAAAAGTAACATTGAGACAGCCCTCTAAAAGGTAGAGGCAGTAAATAGGGAAGATCTCATTGTAACTGAGAGAAGAAGCTCAGCCAGTGCTAACGACCGATTCAGTACTAATGTCCCTTTTATTACGGATTACAATTTAATGGCCCCAAATATTAAAAGAATTAAAAGGAAGCATTGGGGAATTCTCCTTAGGGATGAGAAGTTAAAAACAATTATCCCTACTCATCCACAAATAATTATTAGGAAAGTGAGAAATTTAAAGCAATCTTTGGCACGAGCTGTCTGAAAAAAGTTGCCACTGGTACCACCTGGCTAACAGAATCCACCTGGCAGAGTGGGTGTAAGGGCTACTTTACATGCACGAATTGCTGTGCGTGCAAATTCAGTATTAGCAGCAATAGATTAATTTCGAAAATAACCAACAAGGAATACAAAGTCAAAGCTTTTATAAACAGAGGGATAAAATGCAGTCCCCGGCGCACTAATTGAGTATGAATTAGTCCATACTCAAGTAGTGCGCCAGGGACTGCCTTTTCCCCTGTTTATTCATCGTAACAAGTTTGCTTGAGATTATTTGTGTGCTGGATCCCCTGGGCAGCCTTGTCCATTTGATCTCTCTTTAAAAAGGGATTGCAATTTTTTTTTCATTTTCATTCACATTGGGTATATTTATTTAGTATACACATATTGTGCATTAGGCACGTTTTACCTTAATAGTATAGATCAATTAGGTCTTAGCGCTCACTGTATGTTTGTAGTTAGGTTTTTTTTTTTACTCACAACATTTTTATAAATTGCAGCAGCACCCATGTAGTGTACGTACTGCAGTGCCCTTGTGGACTCCAGTACGTTGGCAGAACCTGCAGATCTCTGAAACGGAGACTGTGGGAACATATTAATAACATCAATAAAGGGTTACAGTCCCATAATGTCTCAAATCATTTCAGATTGGTTCATGGGTACAATCCCATGGAATTAAAATGCATGGGGATAGAATGCCCTAAGCCAAATTGGAGAGGAGGGAATAGAATTTTTCAGATATCCAGAAGGGGAACATTCTGGATATACCAGTTAAAAATATTCTCTGCAGGGGCTGAATCTGGATTTTGATTTAGATTCGTTCATTATAGAGACTAGGGATGACTCTGGCGCTATACCCTCCTGCAATTTTCTGTATTTGTCTGCTTTTTATATTAAGATTGTAATCGGTTGGAGGCGCATGCGCGACAGGAACGGAGATGGAGGTCTGAACTGAGAGCTCCGTAACCCGCCGGCAGGAATTAAATAAATATTGTCTGCAAAACTCAATTTAGGAGCAGGCAAAATAGCAGCAAGCAATATCGGAACACTCACAGAGTAAAAACACATGGCGGCCACAAGAAAAAAATCAAAACAGAAGGTAGATGTCCGCACTTACTTCGTGGGGGCTAGGGAAACGGACAGCATGGCGGCATCAGATTCTGACTCTGCACCGGAGATAGAAGTAGGGACGGAAGACCCGACAGGCGCTATGAAGAGGGAGATAGCGCAGCTTCTTTCCGACCTGAAAACCTTTTTCAGAGGTGAGGTGGAACACCTGCGGAAAGACATTTTAAACATTGGAATCCGCACGAACGACCTGAAGGAAAAAATGGAGGAGTCCACTAGATGCCAAAAAGAGACAGACTCCAGGGTCACCACATTGGAACGGAAAGTGGCGGAATTAGAAGAACGCCACGAGGATAGCGAAAATCGCGACAGAAGGAACAACCTCAGGGTTAGGGGGATCCCTGAGGAGATACAGGACCCTGAAGCAATGCTTAATAGATGGATGACCTCCATAATGCCGGGAAAGACAGAGGCAGAAATGGTCATGGACCGGTGCCACCGAGTGCGGAGGGCACGTCCACTGCCTAACAACCCCGCCCGGGATGTAATCTTACGCTTGCACCACTTTACCACGAAAGCAGAAGTCTGCAAAATCACCAGGGCCACCCCTACTGTGAAATTCGAGGGGGTAGAGATGGCCATCTACCAAGACATATCCCCGATCACGTTATCCAGACGCCAGGCCCTCCAACCAGTCACCAGAATTTTAAGAGACAAAAACGTGAAATACAGATGGGCCTTTCCCTTCACCCTGATTGTGGTGCAGCACGGACGGTCTCATGTCCTCAAGCACTTGTCGGATGGTCAGGAGTTCCTGAAAAGACTGGACATACCGAATGTGCTGCAGCTGGAAGCCCCTGTAGGATGCCCCCCAAGGCAGGCAGAATGGGAGAAGGTGCATTAAATGATAATTTTAGTAACCAAGTAAGAAGGTAAGTAATGTGCGTACATTTAAACAAAATTAAACAAGCATTTAAATTAAGGTCACCCATTTATTATACATCACACCTATCACGTCACTTATAGTATTGTAGTTGCGCACCTATACTTTGTTCACCTTATATGTTCCCTGTCATCTCCCTATGTGTTTTCCCACCCCTTCCCCAGGCACCCCAACAGGAGGTCTCACGACGTCAAGAGGACGGCGACACCGCTTCTGGCAGCAACAGAAAATCCAAGGCACGGGTAGGAGGCAAAAGCACCGCACCCACAGAGACTCACTACACACACAAACATGGCTCTAAGGTTCTTATCACAAAATGTGAAGTGTTTCAATTCCCCCCAAAAACACAGAATCGCCTTTGCAGAATTCAAGCGTAGGAAAATTGATGTTCTTTTTCTTCAAGAGACGCATTATTGTTCTAACAAAAACCCAGGGTTTCTAGACAAAAATTTTAGAAGGTTCTATCTCGCCTCAGCTAAGGAAAAGAAAAAAGGAGTTTCCATTCTACTCCATAACAAAGTCCCGTTTGAGCTGGAAAAAATAAAACGTGATCCAGGAGGCAGATATATAATACTGGTGGGTCAGATACAGCAATGTAGAATCACTCTGGCATGTATATATGCCCCATGTGAAAACGACCCTCAGTTCTTTGAGGATTTTTTTCTTAAACTCAAACAATGGGCAGTGGGCAACATAATATTGGCGGGAGACTTCAATAAGGTCCTGGATCCGCGAATAGACCGATCCCCGAGACAGGAAAAATCAAGACAAATAGGGGCAACAGCTCTTATAGAGGGGTTACGAAGAGGATGTCTGGTAGACATCTGGCGGGAACAACACCCAGGCGAGCGTACTTATACATTTTACTCACACCCACATGACAGTTATAGTAGACTGGACCATTTCTTTGTATCGAGCAGAATGGTCCCACAAATCACCGACACTCTAATCCATGACATCTCATGATCGGACCACACATCAATCGAGCTACGATGCACTCAAATTAGACCAATCAGCCCGGGCGCAAATTGGAAACTAAACGAGTCCCTGATCAAGATCCCTGAATTAGCCCAGACAGTTAAAGACGAGATTAGGCAATTCTTTGTTACGAATACAGGCACAGTGGATTCCCATATGACACTGTGGGAGGCCCATTAGGCCACGATGCGAGGAACGCTGATTAGCCTAGCAGCAAGACGGAAGAAACAGAGGGAAATAAAATTGACACAGCTATATAAGAGGTTACATGAGCTCTCTATACTACATAGCCGATCAGGTAGAGGGGACATTCTGAAGGAGTTGAAGGATGTAAGGATAGAACTTAACCTCCTCCTCACATCCCAGGCGGAGAGAGATATGAGTTGGACCAAGAGGAAATTCTTTGAGAAAGCCAACAAACCGGATACTATGCTAGCTAACAAGATCAGGAATAGGCAACCAAGTTATAACATACAGGCGATTAAAACTAAATCGGGGGAGATGTCCTCAAACCCTAAACGCATAGTGGAAGAATTTAGACTTTTTTATGAACAGCTCTATAATGGGGAGAAGGTAACACACAACCCTAAAACGAACCAATTATTACAGACCTTCTTAAAGGAGGCAGCCCTTCCTAGGCTGAATAGACTGGAGCGCGAGGCAATTCAGACTGATTTCACTCTGGAGGAACTGACCGCGGTCATTAAGAACCTAAAACCCTCTAAGGCCCCAGGACCCGACGGGTTCTCTAATTTATACTACAAAAAATTTGTCGGGGTTCTGGCTGCGCCCATGCTCAAGTTATTTAACGGAGTGTTGGCGGGCGAACCCTTCTCGGAACAGATGCTCCAGGCGTCGATATCTATAATTCATAAGAAGGACAAGGATCCCACAAATTGTCAAAGCTATAGGCCGATCTCCTTAATCAATTCGGATGTTAAGATATACTCCAAATTACTGGCCAATAGATTGAGCGGGATCCTGCCAAGGCTTATCCACCCGGACCAGGTTGGCTTTATTAGAGATAGACAAGCGGCCAACAACACTAGAAGGATAATAGATATAATTAACTACATCAATGCCAACGGGGTCCGTGGTATAGTGCTAAGCTTAGACGCAGAGAAAGCCTTTGACAGGATTGACTGGCCATATATGGAGTCCACGCTTGGAGCATTTGGGTTCGGAGGTAAAATCTTAAGGGCAATCAAAGCATTATATACAACCCCGACTGCCAAAGTGGTACATCAGGGATTCCCATCAGAGATGTTTAAAATCAAAAGCGGGACCAGACAGGGATGCCCACTCTCGCCCCTGTTGTTCGCCTTATGCGTGGAACCGCTAGCGGCTCACATACGTCGCAGTCCCGATATTTCGGGAATACAAATCCACTCCCAAGAGCATAAAATAGCTCTATATGCAGATGACATAATTTTGTCTCTGACGAAACCGCTTACCTCGCTGCCCAATCTGTTCGCTCTACTGGAAAAATTCAGTAGAATCTCTGGTTTTAAAATAAATCAAGCTAAATAGGAGGCACTAAATTTAAACATCCCAAAGGAAACAGAGAAATTATTGGAAATTAATTTCCAGTTTAAATGTGTAAGGATGTGCTCACCACAAACGAGACGGGACCGCGGTGCTGAGGTGGGATAGGAAATACGCCACCCACAGCCACGAGGGCACGTCTTGATTGAAGAGTGGTCTGGGATTCCGGATCGGGGTAGGAGAGGTACGGTAGGTAGAGAGGCCGTTAGCCAAGTCCGGGGTTAGAGAGAGGGACGTTGTCGTTTACCGTAAGCCAGGATCGGGATGCCAGAGGTGCGGAGAGTCGTGTAGCCGTATGCCGAGTTCGGGATGCCAGAGGTACAGGAAGACGTAGCGGAAGCCGGTTCAGTTCACGAGGAAGTCTGCGAAATAGAAAAAGGAGGCAGAGAGAGGTGAGAACAACTGGTTCTATGCTCAGCCAACGAGTCAGTGACTCTGCAAGGTATATATAAGAGAGAGGATCCAATAGCAGCGCAGCAAGGTGGAGGTGTGTGGAAAGGCCAGGTTACAGCAGGTATAGGTCCAGAAGGAGTCCCAGGGGAGGAGCCATAAAGCCCAGCAGCCTGACTGTATTTGGTAATGGCCATCAAAAGAGGTGTTGTGCCTTTAAGAGGCAGGAGCGCCTCCGTGTGGCCGCGCCTCCGTGAATCAGTGCCATCGGCTGCGTGCGCGGACCCACGCCCTGCTCCGAGAGCAGAAGAGAGAGGAAGATGTGCGCGCGCATAGGAGGAACAGCTGTCTGCGGCTTGCCTCTGGAGTCCACGTGCGCCGCAGGAGACCCAGACGGAGCTGCAGGTAAGTGAGGAGCATGCCGTGAGCGGCGTGACTCCAGAATCCTCACAGTACCCCCCCCCTTCAGGGGCGACCTCCGGGCGACCATGATAAGGCTTGGAGGGATTCTTGCGATGAAAAGCCTGTAGAAGACGAGGTGCGTGAAGATCCCGGTGAGGAATCCATGAACGTTCCTCTGGTCCGAACCCCCTCCAGTGAACCAAGTACTGTACTCCTCCTCTGGAAATTCTAGAATCCAGGACAAACTGCACCTCGTATTCCTGTTGACCTTGAATCATAATCGGACGTGGAGAAGAAGTATTTTTGGAAAAGCGAGGACTCCGAAACACTGGTTTAAGTAAGGACACATGGAAGACCGAAGGTATCTTCATAGAAGGTGGAAGACGTAGCTCGTAAGCCACAGGATTAATCCTCCTAACTATGGTAAAGGGACTGAGGAACTTGGGAGCGAGCTTCATGGTAGGAACCTTCAAACGGATATTCCTGGACGAGAGCCATACCCTGTCTCCTGGGGCGAACTCCGGCACTTGGCGTCGAAGTCGATCAGCCTGGAGTTTCTGTCTCCCTGTAGCCACCCTTAAGTTCTCCTGAATCTTGGACCATAAGACCTTCAGGCGAGAGACGTGCTTGTCCACTGCTGGCACCCCTGAGGAGAGAGAAGAGAAAGGTGACGAGACGGATGAAATCCAAAATTTATAAAGAATGGAGATTCTTGGGTAGAATCATTGCGAAGAGAGTTCAGAGCAAACTCGGCCCATGGAAGCAGATCCACCCAGTCCTCCTGTGTATCAGTTATAAAACATCGAAGATATTGTTCCAGGTTTTGGTTGGCCCTCTCCGTCTGCCCATTGGTCTGTGGATGGTACCCAGAAGAGAACTGAAGCGAAATCCCCAACTTCTGGGAAAAGGCACGCCAAAACCTCGACACGAATTGAGACCCACGATCCGAGACAATGGTAGAAGGTACTCCGTGAAGACGAAAAATCTCCTGAATGAAGACATCAGCCAGCCTGGGGGAATTCGGTAGACCCCTCAAAGGAACAAGGTGCGACTGTTTGGAAAAACGATCGATGACCACCAGAATCGTATTTTTTCCTTTGGATTCTGGAAGCTCTACAATGAAGTCCATAGAAATATGGTTCCAGGGACGGTCTGGAATGGGTAAAGGTAGCAGAAGCCCAGCAGGTCTGACCCGAGGTACCTTGTTGCGAGCGCAAATACTACACGCTTTGACAAACTCCTCCACATCTTTAGCCCTCTCTGGCCACCAGAAGGTACGTTGAACCAGGTCGTTGGTCTTCCGTATCCCTGGGTGTCCTGCTGATTTAGAGGAATGACACCACTCGAGAACCTTCTTGCGGTGTTGAGGTGCCGTGTAGAGTCTTCCCTCCGGAACCTTGAGTCCCTCAGGAGTCCGTGACTGTTCGGATTGAATCTTGCCCATGATATCAAACGAATTAGCGGACAGGATACAACTAGAAGGAATAATAGACTCAAGTTGCTCTTCAGACCTGTCCTCCGCCAGGAACTGTCGCGATAGGGCGTCCGCCTTTAGATTCTTGGAGCCAGGAATGAAGGAGATGAGAAAATTAAATCGTGAAAAAAACAAAGCCCAGCGGGCTTGTCGAGCGTTCAAACGCCGTGCCCCTTCTAGGTAGAGGAGATTCTTATGATCCGTCAGAATGGTAATGGGTGTCTCAGTACCCTCTAAGAAATGTCTCCACTCCTCTAAAGCCAACTTGATCGCCAAAAGCTCTCTATTCCCGACATCATAATTCCGTTCAGCGGACGAAAATCTCTTCGAGAAAAACGCACATGGGTGCAGTCTGGCTAAGGGAGATGTTCTCTGGGACAGCACAGCCCCAGCCCCAATGTCCGATGCATCCACCTCCAAGGTAAATGGGAGCTTAGGATCTGGGTGGGTGAGGATGGGAGCAGACACAAAAGCCCTCTTTAGCAGATCAAACGCCCTAATGGCGGTCTCCGACCAAGATGAAGGATCTGCACCCTTCTTGGTGAGGGCAGTTATGGGAGATACGGTGGACAAAAAATTGCGGATGAAACGTCGATAATAGTTTGCAAAACCTAAAAAGCGTTGCACGGCTCTAAGAGTAGTCGGACGAGGCCAGTCCAGAATAGCCTTAAGTTTTTCTGGATCCATATTGAAACCGGAGTCCGAGATGACGTAACCCAAAAATGCCACTGATTTGAGGTGGAACTGACATTTCTCCAGCTTCGCAAAAAGATGGTTCTCCCGAAGACGTAACAGTACTTGTTGAACATGTTTGATGTGTTCTTGAGTGGATTTAGAAAAAATGAGGATGTCATCCAAGTAAACAATAAGAAATGAGTTCAGAATGTCCCGAAAAATCTCGTTGACAAAATCCTGGAAAACTGCTGGTGCGTTGCACAAACCGAACGGCATAACCAGATATTCGTAGTGGCCGTCATGGGTGTTAAAAGCAGTCTTCCACTCGTCCCCCTCTCGTATCCTTACTAAATTGTAGGCACCTCTTAGATCCAGCTTAGAAAAGATAGTTGCTCCCTGGAGACGGTCGAAGAGTTCTGGAATCAAAGGCAGAGGGTAGCGATTTTTACGAGTGATATTATTCAAACCCCGGTAGTCTATGCATGGGCGGAGAGAACCGTCCTTTTTCTTGACAAAGAAGAAGCCTGCTCCGACCGGGGAAGACGATTTTCTGATGAAACCCCTCTCTAAGTTCTCAGCAATGTAAGTGTTCATGGCCCTTGTCTCTGGGAGAGAGAGAGGATAGGATCTTGCCCTGGGAAGCGGTGCGCCCGGAAGTAGGTCAATAGGACAATCAAAAGAACGGTGCGGAGGTAGAACCTCGGAACGTGCCTTGTCGAATACATCACGGAATTCCCAGTACACAGAGGGTAAGGAGTTAATCTTCTCAGATAGGGTAGACAATCCACCAATCCTCTGGAAAATCTGGGTACATGTCTTGGCACAAGAAGGAGCCCACTGGATGGGTTCCTGATCCGTCCAGTCGATGCAAGGATTATGAAGTTGAAGCCAAGGAAGACCCAAAATCAGCTCAGCAGAAGGAGTGTGGATTACATCGAGGGTAATGATCTCCGTATGGACGTTGACGAACTGCAGTAGAAGAGGCACCGTCTGTAGCGTGATAAATGCTGGTTTAAGCGGTCGACCGTCAATGGCCTCCAATCCTACCGGCGTCCTCCTGTTGATCAAAGGGATATTGTTCAGTCTAGCAAAAGTCTCATCAATGAAATTACCTGCAGAACCGGAGTCAATGAACGCTCGTGCCTGAGTGTGAAACCCCTCTCCAGAAAGTGTAATGGGCAAGATTATCCTGGTGGGAAGAATGCTCTGGACGATGGGAGAAAGTGTCAATATTCCCAACGAAACTCTCCGGGATCTCATTGGGAGCTGGCGTTTCCCGGTTTGTGAGGACACTGGGGTACAGCGTGACCGGAATTGCCACAGTACATGCAAAGACCGGCCTTGCGCCGACGCTGTTTCTCAGCAGGAGACAGCCTGTTGCCTCCCAACTGCATGGGTTCTGGAATGTAACGGAGCCACGAAGGAGGGAGCAAGAGTTCTTGAAACCCGTTGACGGTAATGAGAACGCTCGTATCTCCGCTCCAGCAGACGCTGATCCACACGAATGGACAGAGCGATCAACTCCTCCAGGTTAGTGGGACGATCTCGCGCGGCAAGCTCATCCTTTAGGGTTTCAGACAGACCTTGCCAGAATGCAGAAGATAGGGCCTCATTATTCCAACCTGTCTCAGCAGCAAGAGTGCGGAACTCCACTGCATACACGGCAACCGAACGATCTCCCTGGGTTATGTGGTGAAGAGCAGAAGCTGCCGTTAACCTCCGTGCGGGAGTATCGAAGACTCTTCGGAATTCCTCGACGAAGAGATCGATGTCCTGTGTGATAGCACCCTGTTGTTCCCAAATGGGGGAGGCCCACGCCAGTGCCTGGTCGGTGAGAAGGGAGTAGATGTAGCCAACCCTGGAGACAGAAGACACAAAGTGAGAGGGAGAGAGCCGAAATTGGACGAGACATTGGTTAATGAAACCCCGGCATCCTTGGGGATCCCCCGCATAGTGTCTGGGAGGTGGAATTCGTGGTTCCGGGGCAGACGGAGGTGTCGGAGCAGGACTAGCCGGTACAGGAGCTGCCATGGGTGAAGGTTGCTGAGTGAGGGCTCGAACCTGAAGAGTAAGGGCATGGACGCTTTGCTGCAACTTCTCCGTCCGTTTATCTGCTTGGTCTAAATAAGTCTCTAGTCTGGAAAACAGAGCAGTATGGGCGTTTAAAGTACGCTCCACCTCAGCGGGGTCCATGTTTGTTGGGCTGAGCATAATGTAAGGATGTGCTCACCACAAACGAGACGGGACCGCGGTGCTGAGGTGGGATAGGAAATACGCCACCCACAGCCACGAGGGCACGTCTTGATTGAAGAGTGGTCTGGGATTCCGGATCGGGGTAGGAGAGGTACGGTAGGTAGAGAGGCCGTTAGCCAAGTCCGGGGTTA